>NW_026536231.1:0-89744 GCF_028551555.1 Melozone crissalis
AGGATCAGCCCAAAATCAGCCAAAAATCACCCCAAAGTCAGCACAGAATCAGCCCAAAGTCACCCAAAATCAGCCAAAAATCACCCCAACGTCACCCCAAAGTCAGCCCAAAGTCACCCGGACCCCCAAAACCCCGCCGGGACCCCCAGAGGGGCAGGGGGACCCCCAAAGCCCAGACCTGCCGGATGATGTAGGTCAGCTCCTCGATCTCCACGGATTTGTCGTCGAACAGGGATTTGCGCTTGGCCACTGCAGGGAACCCAAAACAGCCCAAAGTCACCCCAAAATCACCCCAAAACCACCTCAAAAACACACAGGAACCCCCAAAACAATCCAAAAACAAACAGGAGCCCAAAACCAGCCCAAATCACCCAAAAACACATAGGAAATCCTAAAAACCTCTAGAGACCCCCGAAAACCCACCCAGAGAGCCCCAAAAACCACCCCAAGAACACCCCAGGGACCCCAAAACCACTCCCAAAACACCCCAAAAAACACCCCAAAAATACACAGACCCCCCCCAAAAACACCCCAGAAACACACAGGAACCCAAAACCACCCAGAGACCCTCCAAAAACACCCCAAAAACACCCCAGAACACACAGGAACCCCCAAAAAACACCCAGAGACCCCCAAACATTCCCCTGGAACTCCCCAAGGACCCCCCAGGACCCCCCAAAGCCCCCCCAGGATCCCCCAAATACCTCGAAACCCCCTCAATTTTCCCTCCTGGACCCCCCAAACCCCCCCAGGACCCCCCAAATCCCCCCAGGACCCCCCAAAGCCCCCCAGGATCCCCCCAAGCCCCCCGAGCCCCCCACTCACGCAGGGTCAGCTTCTCCAGCTTGGCGAAGGTGTTGCTGAGATCCTTCCCAATGCGCCTGGGGGGGGGGATGGGGCTGGAGACCCCTCCCCACATTTGGGGATCCCTCCCCCCCCACACACACACCTGGGGACCCCAGCCCCAATTCCCAGGGACCCAAAGCCCCAATTCATGGAGACCCCAACCCCAACTCATGGGGATCCCAACCCTCAGCTCCTGGAGGACCCCAGCCCCACACCTGGAGCCCCCCACCCACCTCAATTCCCGAGGATCCCACCCCCCAATTTTCAAACCCGTCCCCAATTCCTGCGGACCCCAGCCCCAATTCCAAGAGACCCAAAGCCCCCACACCTGGAGACCCCCACCCCAATTCCTGAACCCTCCCAGGACCCCCCCAGGACCCCTCCCCACTTTGCCATCAGGCTGAACTGTGTGCCTGAGCCCCCCAGGACCCCCCAGACCCCCCAATTCCCCCCTGCAGCCCCCTCCTCACTTTGCCATCAGGCTGAACTGTGTCCCTGACCCCCTCAGGACCCCCCAATTCCCCCCTGCAGCCCCCTCCTCACTTTGCCATCCAGGCTGAACTGTGTCCCTGACCCCCTCAGGACCCCCCCAATTCCCCCCTGCAGCCCCCTCCTCACTTTGCCATCAGGCTGAACTGTGTGCCTGACCCCCCCCAGGACCCCCCAGACCCCCCAGTTCCCCCCTGCAGCCCCCTCCTCACTTTGCCATCAGGCTGAACTGTGTCCCTGACCCCCTCAGGACCCCCCAGTTCCCCCCTGCAGCCCCCTCCTCACTTTGCCATCAGGCTGAACTGTGTGCCTGACCCCCCCAGGACCCCCCAGACCCCCCAGTTCCCCCTGCAGCCCCCTCCTCACTTTGCCATCAGGCTGAACTCGCTGCGCTGCCGCCCTGGCCCGGGGGCTGCTCTGCCCACCTGGAGCCCCCCGACCTGGGGGACAACGGGGGGTCAGGGGGGGTTCGGGGGACCCCCGAGGTGGGGAGGGGGCACAGGAGGGGTCGGGGGGGGCATTGGAGGACCCCCAAATGGGGCAAATGGCGAGGAGGGAGATTTGGGGACGCCCAGACAAAGCCGGGGAGGGGGATTTGGGGACCCCCGAGTGAGGGAGAGGAGGGAAAACGGGGGAGACCCCAGGGTGAGGAAAAGGGGGGGGAGAGGGAGATTTGGGGACCCCCGATAAAGGAGGGGAGGGGGATTCGGGGTCGAGGGGTGTCGGGGATTTGGGGACCCGGGATGAGGCAAAGGGGGGATTTGGGGATCCCCGGGGGGATTTGGGGACCCCCGATAAAGGAGGGGAGGGGGATTTGGGGCTGGGGCCCGAAGGGGATTTGGGGACCCCCAGAGTGAGGGCTTGGGGGGATTTGGGCTCGGGGGGTTCCGGGGAGATCTGGGGCCCCCGTTGGGGTCCCGGTGTGTCCCGGTCGCACCTGCCGTCCCTGCAGCGATTTGCAGGCGAACAGGAACTCCTGGGTCCTGTCGCGACACGACATGACGTCGGCGGCCGGGGGCGGCTCCGGTGGCGGCGGCAGGACCGGAGCGCGGGGGGGCCCCGGGGGGGAGGCCTGGGCCGGTTCCCGCTGCCTAGGCCCGAGCCGGCGGCGCGCCTGCATCGGGGCTCATCGGGGCCTGCGCGCCGGGGGCACCGGGAGGGACCGGGAGTTACCGGGGGGGCGCCGGAACCCACCGGGGGAACCGGAACCGCCAAGCCCGGCGGTCCGGGGGGTCCGGGGAGTCTCAGGGAGTTCCGGGCCCGCCCCGCCCCCCCGCCCTCACCGCGGGCTCCGGAGCCGCCACCGGGAGCACCGGCCGCGCTGACGTCACCGCCACGTCGCTTCCGCCGGAAGTGCGGCCCGAACCGGAACGGGACCGCCAAAACTTCGGTGAGGGAACTTCCGGTAAAAGGCCGCGCACCAATGAGGGCGGTGTGGGGAAACCGCGCCCATAGCAACAGGCCCCGCCCATGGCAACGCTTCCTGTTGATGGGAATGGCGGGAAAGCAGAGGCTCCGCCCCCAGAAAAGGTTTGGAAGGAGGCCCCGACCCCAAAACGGAGCGAGAATTGAGGCGGCGACCCCCGGTACCGACCCCGCACCGGGAACCGGAGAATGGCGGGGCCACGCCCCCGATAACAAACCCCCGCCCCTGACAACAAACCCCGCCCGCTGCGTTGGACCCGCCCTTGGCAACAAACTCCACCCACTGCCATTTGGCCCGTTCCTTGACAACAAGCCCCGCCCAGTCTTTTGTCCCGCCCTTGATAACAAACCCCGCCCATTGCCTTGGCCACGCCCCTAAGAATAGACCCCGCCCACCCCCTGAACCCGCCCCTGAGAAATCCCGCCCACAGCGCTGGGCCCCGCCCATGGCAGCAAATCCCGCCAACGTCTATTGGCAACGCCCCTAGCAACAAGCCCCGCCCACGTCAGTGGTCCTGCCCGTCGCAACGAGCCCCGCCTATACAACGAGCCCCGCCTATAGCAGCAAACTCCGCCTCCCGGTTCATTTTGTCGCGCTGGTCCCGCCCCTAGCAACAAACCCCGCCCCTAGCAACCCCTCCCCACCGCCGCCCCAAACGGCGCCGTTGCCCGTGACGCCATCAGTGACGTCACACCCCCGGTTCCGGTGCGGCGGGACGGACTCGGGGCGGCTCAGGCGGAATCCGCGGCCTTTATTGAGGCGGGGGAGGGGTCGGGGGGGGTCCCATGGCGGGGGCGGCGCCTCCCGGTGGTCCCGGCGCTGGTCCCGGTGCTCGGTGGGGTTGGGGGGTCCCGGTGGTGGGGCTGGTCCCGGTGCGGCGGGCCCGGTTCACGCCTCCTCGTCCTCGTCCGTTTCTTGTAGTCCTGGATGTGGCCGAGCACCCAGGCGGCGGGCAGGAACACCGAGGCGAACACGGCGGCGAAGCCCAGCACGGTGTCCTGAGGGCGCGGCGCCGTTAGAACCGGAGCCGCTCCCGGTTTCCCTCCCGCCCAAGGTCACCCCGCGCCCGCCGCCCCCGCCGCTCCCCCCCGGGCTCACCCCGGTGCTCACGGGGCTCTGCGCGGGCCCCGAGCGGATCCAGCGCGGGGCCGGGCCCGGCCGGGCCGCGGAGCGCAGGAGGGAGCGGGCGCTGAGGGCGAGCAGCGGCATCATGGCGGCGGCAATGGCGCTGCTCTGTGGCGTCACTTCCGGCGCGCGGCGATTACGTTTAGTAGACCCGCCCCGTCTGTCTGACCACGCCCCCCTCATTAGCATAAGTCAGTCCTAACGCTCGTACGGTAAGACACGCGGTTATTAGCATAGCCACGCCCCTCACTGATTTAATTTAGTCATAACGACGCTGTGGCACGTGGACCAGGCCTCTCATTAGCATAGCTCCGCCCCTCATTACCGTATTCAGTCATAATGCTCGTAGCGTGTGGGACACGCCCCTCTTTACCGTAGCCCCGCCCCTCATTAACAGAATTCATTTATAACACTTGTAGCGTATGGATCATGCGTTCATTAGCATAGCTCCACCCCTCATTAACATAATTCAGTCATAACACAGAGCAGACCATGCCCCTCATTAGTATAGCCCCGCCCCAAACACAATTAAAGCCTCGTTAAAGCTTCTTCATTATTTATTTAATTATTCATTATCCCGTACAAACAATAACGCCTGAAAAAAAAACCCAAAAAAAATTCAAAAAAAACAAAAAAAAAAATTCAGAAAAAAAACCAAAAAAAATTCCAAAATTCCCTTCCCACCCCCAAATCCCTGATCCGGGGGGGAGGGAGGATTTGGGGGGGGTTTGGGCTGTTTTGGGGGGGTTTTGGGGGGTTTACTGGGCGGTTTTGGGGTGGTTCCGGAGTGTTTGGGGCTGTTTTGGGGGATTTTTGGGCAGTTTTTGGGCTGTTTCTGGCTGATTTTGGGGCTGTTTTTGATGTGGTTTTGGGCTGGTTGTGGGCAGTTTTTGGGGTGTCCAGTGGCAGCATCCAGCACAGGGACCCCCCCCGGGATGGGCTCCCCAAATCTGGTGCTCCTGCTCAGGATCTCGTAGGAGGAATCGTCCCGCAGCAGCCGGAGACGCTCGGGGAGGAGGCGTCCACCTCGAACCTGGGGGGGGGACACAAAAACGGGGGCAGGGGGGGACCCCAAAATCAACCTGGACCCCCCCAAATTTACACTGAGCCCCCAAACTCAGCCTGGACCCCCCCCATGAAACCCTGAACTCCCAAACTCACCTCGAACCAGGAGGGAAAATGGGGGGGACAGGGTGGGACCCCCAGAATCAACCTAGACCACCCCAGTGTCACCCCCATTGTCACCCTGACCCCCCAAATTCACTTTCAGCCCCCCAAACTCAGCCTGACCCCCGCAGTGTCCCAAAAAGGGTCAAAAATCCCCCAAATTTGGGGGTCCCGAGCACCCACCTCAGTCCGAGCCCCCGCCACTGCAAGGACAGGCACAGGCGTGTCACATTGTCACCCTGTGTGTCACCCCTGTGTCACTGCTGTCACCTCCCCGTGTCACTGCAACGACAGACGTGTCACTGTCACTGTGTCACTGCTGTCACCTCCCTGTGTCACCTCCCATGCCCCTGCAATGACAGGCGTGTCACTGTGTCACCCTCTGTGTCACCACTGTCACCTCCCTGTCACTGTGTCACTGCAAGGAAGGCACACCCGTCACCCTCTGTGTCACCTCCCCGTGTCACCGTGTCACCCCTTGTCACCGCTGTCACCCGTGTGACCGCAATGACAGGTGTGTGTGTGTCACTGTCACCTCCCCGTGCCACTGTGTCACCTCTGTGTCACCGCTGTCACCTCCCTGTGTCACCTCCCCGTCACACCGTCACCCTCTGTGTCACACTGTCACCTCTGTGTCACCCTCGGTGTCCCCTCCCTGCCAGCCCTGTCCCCTCCCCGTCCCTGTCCGTCTGGCCCTCTGTCCCCGTCCGTCACTCACTGCAGGGCGTCCCTGAAGAACTGCAGGGCTCCGTGGTTGTGCTTGAACACCGTCAGCATCACCTTCTTCATCTGCGTGCTGAACCCCAAAAACGTCACCTGAAACCGCCCAAATTCACCCCAAAACTGCCCTGGGGAACCCCAAAACTGCCCTGGGTCACATCACCCCAAAACTGCCCCAATTCACCCCAAAAACTGCCCCAACACTGTCAGCATCACCTTCTTCATCTGCGTGCTGAACCCCAAAAACGTCACCTGAAACCGCCCAAATTCACCCCAAAACTGCCCTGGGGAACCCCAAAACTGCCCCAATTCACCCCAAAACCACCCTGCTTTCACCTTAAACTGCCCCATTTTCCTCCCAAACCCCCCAAATTTCCCCCATATTCCCCCCGATTTCCCCCAAACCCCCAATACTTCCCAACCCCCCATATTTTCCCAAAACCCCGATATTTTCCCCCAAAATTCCCATATTTTCCACCCAAATCCCCAAAATTGCCCCCCAAACCCCGAATTTCCCAAACCCCCGGAATTTCCCCCGTTTCTCACCTGTTGGCACGAGCTGCAGGATCTGCAGCAGGAACTTGCCCAGCCCCCGGCGCCGCACGCGGCTCTCCAGCTGCACCTCGTAACTGGGGACCCCAAAACCGACAGGTTTCAACCCAAACACCCCCAAAATTGACACACTGCACCCAAAACTGACAGATTGCACCCCCAAAAACCCCAAAAATTACAGATTGCACCCCAAAAGTGAGAGATTCACCTCAGAAACCCCAAAACTGACAGGTTTCAGCCCAAAAACCTCAAAACCTGACAGATATCACCCCAAAACTGACAGGTTTCATCATCCAAAACTGACAAGTTTCACCCCGAAACCAAGAGATTGCACCCCAAAAACCCAAGATTTCACCCAAACCCCCAGATATCACCCCAAAGCCCCCAAATCCCTGAATTTCACCCCAAATTCTCCCCTCTCACCAGTAGAGCACCTCATCCCCGCCCTTCACGTCGAAGCGGAAGCTGCAGAACCGGCCAGGGGAACCCCAAACTGACAGATATCACCCCAGGAACCCTAAGAACCCCCGAAATCCCTGAATTTCACCCCAAAACTCCGGATTTCACCCCAAATTCCCGTCTCACCAGTAGAGCACCTCGTCGCCGCCCTCCACGTCGAAGCGGAAGCTGCAGAACGCCAAACCCCAAAACCCCCGGATCTCACCCCAAGAACCCCAGATTTCTCTCAGGAACCCCAAAATCCCCGGATTTCACCCCAAATTCCCCGTCTCACCAGTAGAGCACCTCGTCGCCGCCCTCCACGTCGAAGCGGAAGCTGCAGAACGCCACCGGCCGCCGCCCCCGGCGCCTCCGGGCCAGCAGGAACCAGGAGCGCTCGTCCCCGCAGCTCCGCCCGCTTCTCGCGCTCCTTCCAGCCCCACTCGCTCTGCTCGTACCTGGCACAGGGAGGGGATAAATGGGGATTTTGGGGGGAAAATGGGGTTGGGGTAAAAAAATTGGGGTTTGGGGGCAAAAAACGGGGGATTGGGGGAGAAAAATGGGGATTTTTGGGGGGGAAAACAGGAGTTTTGGGGAGTGGAAATGGGGTTTGGGGGGCGAAAAATGGGATTGGGGGCAAAAAACCAGGAATTGGGAGTGGAAATGGGGTTTGGGGGAGAAAATGGGATTGAGGGGGGCAAAATGGGGATTTTGGGGGGGTTTGGGGGGCAAAAAATGGGGGTTTGGAGGAGCAAAATGGGGTTAGGGGGAAAACAAGATTTGGGGGTAAATGAGGATTTCGGGGGAAAAAGTGGGGGTTTGGGGGGGGAAGGGGGTTTGGGGGGGGAAAAACAGGAGTTTAGGGGCCAAAAAATGGGGGCTTTGGGGGGTAAAAATGGGGTTTGGGGTAGAAAACGGGGGTTTGGGCCAAAATTGCCAAGGGATGTCAGAGGGAAAAAGGGGGATTTGGGGGGGAAAAAACCCAGCGATTTGGGGGCAAAATCCCCAGGGATTTGGGGGAAAGGTTCCTGGGGATTTGAGAGAAATCACGGCAAAAATCGAGGTGGGAAATGAAAATCACAGGAATAAATGGAAACCACAGTGGGAAAACCCCAAATCCGGGGGTTTTGGGGTGTGAAAATCAGAATTGTGACGGGGCACTCACAGGCTCTGCATGTTGGCCTTGGTCAGCTCAAAGGCCCAGTCAGCGTGGGCGGCTCCAGGCCGGACACCCGGCAGCACTCGATGGACACGTCCAGCCTGCGGACAGACAGACAGACGGACAGACGGACACCGGGTTAGGGACACCCGGCAGCACTCGATGGACACGTCCAGCCTGCGGACAGACAGACAGACGGACAGACGGACACCGGGTTAGGGACACCCGGCAGCACTCGATGGACACGTCCAGCCTGCGGACAGACAGACAGACGGACAGACGGACACCGGGTTAGGGGACACCCGGCAGCACTCGATGGACACGTGCAGCCTGTGGACAGACGGACAGACAGACAGACAGACGGACAGACAGACACCGGGTTAGGGACACCCGGCAGCACTCGATGGACACGTGCAGCCTGCGGACAGACAGACAGACGGACAGACAGACAGACACGGGGTTAGGGACACTCGATGGACACGTGCAGCCTGCGGACAGACAGACAGACGGACAGACAGACAGACAGACACGGGGTTAGGGACACTCGATGGACACGTCCAGCTGCGGACAGACGGGACAGACATGAGGGTGAGGACACACTGGGGACACTGTGGGGACACTGGGAACGGCCTCAGGAACCCCAGGAATGCTCTGGAGACACTGGGGGGATGCTGGGAATGGCCCTGGGGACACGGGATCACCTTGGGGACACCGGGATCCCTCTGGGGACACTTTGGGGACACGGATCACCTTTGGGACACGGTGACCACCTCGGTACCCCGCTGGCCCCGGGCACTCACCCGTTCCTGTCGTACTTCTTGAACACCGGGAAGGCCTCGAGGGGATCCCGGAGCTGCAAGAGAGCAGAGAGGGGCAGGGGCAGCAGCGGGCACTGCCAGGGCGGGCACAGGGCTGGCACAGGGCTGGCACAGGGCACTGCCAGGGTGGGCACAGGGCTGTCACAGGGCGGGCACAGGGCTGGCACAGGGCACTGCCAGGGTGGGCACAGGGCTGGCACAGGGCGGGCACAGGGCTGGGACAGGGCTGGCACAGGGCACTGCCAGGGTGGGCACAGGGCTGTCACAGGGCGGGCACAGGGCTGGCACAGGGCACTGCCAGGGCGGGCACAGGGCTGGCACAGGGCTGGCACAGGGCACTGCCAGGGTGGGCACAGGGCTGTCACAGGGCGGGCACAGGGCTGGCACAGGGCACTGCCAGGGCGGGCACAGGGCTGGCACAGGGCGGGCACAGGGCTGGGACAGGGCTGGGACACGGCTGTCACAGGGCGGGCACAGGGCTGGCACAGGGCTGGCACAGGGCACTGCCAGGGTGGGCACAGGGCTGGCACAGGGCTGGCACAGGCGGGGCACAGGGCTGGGACAGGGCTGGCACAGGGCACTGCCAGGGTGGGCACAGGGCTGGCACAGGGCTGGCACAGGGCGGGCACAGGGCTGGCACAGGGCTGGCACAGGGCTGTGCCCATGCCCGGTTCCTGCCCATGCCCTGCCCGGTTCCTGTGCCCATGCCCAGTTCCTGTGCCCCATGCCCGGTTCCTGCCCTGTGCCCGGTTCCTGTGCCCATGCCCGGTTCCTGCCCTGTGCCCGGTTGCTGTGCCCCACTGACTCACCTTGTTGGCCGCCTCCACCTTGGCACACCACGGCCGCCATGGCCGCGCGCTCCTCCAGCCGCCGCTGCTTCTTCTCCTTGGCCCGGCCCGACTTCCTCTGGGGAGAATCAACGAGACGCTGAGAAAGGGCACCAAAACACCCGGGATTGGCACCAAAATACCCGCGATTGGCACCAAAATGCTGAGAAATGGCACCAAAACACTGAGAAATGGCACCAAAACGCTGAGAAATGGCACCAAATTGGCACCAAAATGGATCCAAACACACGGGATTGGCACCAAAACACTGAGAAATGGCACCAAAATGGCAACAAAGGAGAGGAATTGGCACCAATTGGCACCAGCCCTTCCAGCTCTCCCCACCTGCCATGCCAAAAATGCCCCAAATTCATTCATGATCAGATTTAATATTAATGATATTAAAGATCATCAGTGTGGAACTGCACGTAGGGACTGTCCCAAAATCGTGGGGGGAAAAGGGTTTAAAGATAAAATCAGTGTTGAATTTTTAGTATTCATGTCAGAGTGTTGCTGCGCTTTCAAGGGGTTTTGCCCCAAAATCTCGGGGATTTTAGGTGGGACAAGGAGGTGACAGCAAGCAGCAGCCACATCAAGCCGTTCCTTTGGGTGGTTTTCCCCAAATCTGAGGAGATTGGCACTAAAAATGTGCCTGATCCCACCCAAAATGTGCCTGATTCCACCCAAAATGAATATCCACTGGGATCCCTCCAAATCTCCACAGAGGGACTGGGACTCCTGAGTTTAGAACCAAAAATTGAGTGAAATGAACTCAAATCAAAGATTTGACAGGAAAAGGAAGCGGGATGGTGGACAGGACAGGGTAAATGTCCCTCAAAATCACATTTATCAGTGGGTTTGGGGGGAATTACAGTGATTTTGGGGTTGGAGCAGCCACCACCTGCTGCTGGCTGGGATGTGGATGCACAAATCTTCACTTTAGGGTTATTTTGGGGCAAAATGTGGAAAATTTCCGGCAGGGTTGGATGGGACATCATGAGAAGTGTCTGGGAAGCACAACCCCAAATTCAACTTCGAGATCCTCAAGCAGCCCCAAATCCCCCTTAAATCCCCTCTAGTCCTGAACAACTCTCTTACACAGCCCCAAATCTTCTGTAACAGCCCCAAATCCACTCAGAAAATCCCACACTTGACCGTGGGAGCCTCAAATTCTCACGAAAGGTTCGAAAACCCTCACAGAAGCGGCAAGAGCCTCCGATATCCCAATTTTCTCACAGCAGCATCCAGACCGCTCGCAGAGTCACAAGCAGACCCCAAAGACCTCAAACAACCCCAAAAACTCACGGAAAGTCCCAAATCTCCACACAGGACGCCCCAATCCCCTCAGGCAGCCCTGTAGCATCCTAAAGAGTCTCCTCATGCTCTGGGACGGTACCAAACGCCCTCACGGAACCCCGTGAGGCCTCGCTGTGACCTCCCAGCCCCTCAGACGACCCCAAATTCCCTCACGGAACTCCCGCGTCCCCTCGCGGTGACCCTCCGCCCGTTCGGCGGCCCCCATCCGCTCACCGGCACCTCGCAGGCCCCACCCCTGCTCTGTTTCCCCTCAGGCCGAGCCCCCCCGGCGCGCGGCGCCGGCCGCTCACCCCCATAATGGCGGCGCCGGCGGCTCCTCACGGCGCGGGGGACGCGGAGGGTCTGAGGGGGCGCGCGCCGGGGGGCGCGCTATTTATAAGGGGGGGGGAAAGGGGGCGGGGCGCCGAGCGCGCGAGCCGGCGGCCGGCGGCCAATGCGCCGGCGCGATGGAGGAAAGGGGCGGGGCCATGGGGGCGGTGGCGCGGGCGGGGCCGCCGCGCGTGCGCGGAAGCGGAGCGGGAAGGGCGGGGAGGAGCAGCGCGTGGCGGCGGCGCGGGGCGCGAAGGAAGCTCGGCGCTGATTGGCTGAGAGCAGAAAGGGCGGGAGCGCGGGAGGCCACTCCCAGTGCGCTGAGGGGAGCGAGGCAGCCATTGTGGGAGCGGGGGGCGCGGAGAGCTCGGTGCGGCCCTAAACGGGCACCAGGGAGCCGGTACGGCCCTAAACCAGCCCCACAGACCCGGTACGACCCTAAACCGGCCCCTACAGACCCGGTACAACGCCCTAAACCGGCCCTACAGACCCGGTACAGCCCTAAATCGGCCCCCACAAATCCACTACGGCCCATAGAGCTCGGTACAGCCCTAAACCGGCACAAGAAACCTCCTACGGCCCTAAAGCGGCCCCACAGACCTGGTATGGCGCTAAAGCGGCACCATAGCGTGGTACGGCCCCACAGACCCCAGTACGGCCCTAAACCGGCCCCACAGAGCCAAACTGGCCCCACAGAGTTTGGCACAGCCCCACAGCTCTCAGTATGGACGCGCAGACTCCATTTTGCCACACACGCCAGCCCCATAGCCCTCAGCCCACCCCACAGCCAGCCCCACATCCCGGCCCCACAGCTCTGATCCAGCCCCAAACCTCCCGCAATGGGGTCACCCCACAGGACCCAGTGGGGCACCCCCCAGAGGGAAAGGGGGAGATGGGGGATGTGGCGCAGCCCCACAGAGTGGGATGGAGGTGGGGATCCCCATGCGCCCCCAGACCCACATGGGGACAGACCCCAGATTTGTGTGGAGACAGCCCCATACAGGGACAGAGCCCAGATCTATGTGGGGACAGACCCCAGACCCACAGAGGGACAGACTCACAGGGGGGACAGACCCCAGCCCCACACAGGGACAGACCCCAGACCCACATGAGAACAGACCCCAGATCTATGTGGGGACAGACCCCACATCCACACGGGGACAGCCCCAAAGAGGGACAGACCCCAACCCTACATGAGGATAGACCGCAGCCCCTCGGTCCGCCGGTCCCCCCATTCCCTCCCGGTCCCTTCCGATCCCCCCCGATCCCTTCCGATCCCCCCAGTTCCCCCCCGGTCCCCCCGATTCCCCCCGGTCCCCCTGGTCTCCCCATTCCCTCCCGGTCCCCCCAATCCCCCCGACCTCCCCCATCCCCTTTATTCCCCCCGGTCCCCCCGTTCCCTCCCGGTTCCCCGCGGCCCGCGGAGGGGTACGGGGGGCGGCGGGGCCGTGCTGAGGCCGCGGAGCTGGAACTACTTTAGCACCGGGAGGCGGCGGCAGCGGCCGCGGGCGCTTTGTGCGGGCTCGGGACCCCCGGCAGGACCCCCCCCCAGCACCGGGACCCCTTCCCGGGAACCCCCCCCGGTTCTGCCCCGCTCCTACCGGGGGAGGGACCCTCGGGTCCGCCCCGCATCCTCCTCCCCCCGCCCCATTCCCACGCCCCCTCCCCAGATCCCCGCGCTCGGGTCGAGGCAGTTTGGTGAGGGGGGGACACCGGGGCTGAGCCCCCTCCCCGTGCGGGACCCCCGGGGGGCTCGGGGGGCTCCGGGCGATGCCGGCGGTGATGGAGAAGCCCTCGGGGATCCTGTCCCGCAGCCGCGCCAAGGCGGGGGGGGGGCGCACCGGGACCCCCCCCACTCCGAGGACGAGGCCAGCGAGGACGAGCCCGGCCCACGGTGAGTGACCCCCCCCCCAAAAATAAAATAAAATAAAATTAAATTATGCTAAACCTGCGAGCCCCCCACCCCCAGGACACCCCCACCCCAGTAACCCCCCCAGGGATGTGCGGTGTTAATTTGGGGAGGGGGCAGCACCGCCGGCGCCCCCCGGGGTTGGGATGGGTGGGGGGCACACACGGGGACACTGCGGGGGGGAACAAAGCCCCGTCCCCATTGTCCCCGGGCGCCCGCGTGTGCGCGGCCACAGCTTTGTTCTGTGGCGCTGGGGAGGGGGCTCGGCCGCGACCCCCGCAGCCCCCCCGGGGGTGAGGAGGGGTCGGTGCGGCCCCCCCGGTGACCCCCGGTGACCCCACAGACAGCATGATCCGCGTGGGCGCCGATTACCAGGCGGTGATTCCCGACTGCAAACCAGGTATGGAGATTTGGGGAGGGGTCAGGGGGGCTCAGGGGGGGTCTGGGGGTGTCCCCCCCACGCCCTGAGACCCCCCCGTTGTGCCCCCTCCCCAGAGAGCCCCGCTCGCTACAGCAACAAGGAGCTCAAGGGGATGCTGGTGTGGGCCCCCAACCACTGCGTGTCTGACGCCAAACGTGAGACCCCCGACCCACCCCGGGGTGCCCCTGTGGGGGGGGGTGGGATCGGGGGGCGATCCCATCCCCTGGTACCCCTCAACCCCTCCTGGTACCCCCCCAAACCCATCCTGGTACCCCCCAACCTGTCCTGGTACCCCCCAAACCCATCCTGATACACCCCAAACCCCCTGGTACCCCCCCAACACCCCCCTGGTATCCCCAAACCCATCCTGATACACCCTAACCCCTCCTTTACCCCCTTAACTCTTCCTTCACTCTCCTAAACCCCCCCAAAACTCCCCCAACCCCCCCAAACCCCTCTCCCTGTCCCTAAACCCCCCCAAACCCTCTCTTATTCCCCCTAACCCCCCCAAACCCCCCTGACCCCCAAACGCCCCCCCTCAGTGGACAGGTACATCGCCATGGCCAAGGACAAGCACGGCTACAACATCGAGCAGGTACCCGAGCCCCCAACCCCCCAAATCCCCTGCTGACCCCCCCAAATCCCTGCTGACCCCCCCAAATCCCTCCTGACCCCCTAACTCCCCCCCTGACGCCCCAAACCCCCTGGCACCGCTGGCAGGCGCTGGGCATGCTGCTGTGGCACAAGCACGACGTGGAGAAGTCCCTGGCTGACCTGGCCAACTTCACCCCGTTCCCGGACGAGTGGACGGTGGAGGACAAGGTGCTGTTCGAGCAGGCCTTCAGCTGCCACGGCAAGAGCTTCGCCCGCATCCAGCAGATGGTGAGGGACACAGGGACCCCAAAGGGACCCCAAAAACCCCAAAGGGACCCCAAAACCCCAAAGGGACCCCAAAAACCCCAAAGGGACCCCAAAAACCCCTGGGCTGGGGGCAATGGGGAGCAGAGATGCCACGGCAAGAGCTTCGCCCGCATCCAGCAGATGGTGAGGGGCACAGGGACCCCAAAACCCCCCTGAGTCCCCCCAACCCCCGGTGTGCCCCCAGCTCCCCGACAAGCTGATCCCCAGCCTGGTCAAGTACTATTACTCCTGGAAGAAGACGCGCGCGCGCACCAGCGTCATGGACCGGCAGGCGCGGCGGCTGCTGGGGCGGCGCGACCGCGACGACAGGTCCGGGACCCCAGACCCGTCCTGGGACCCCAAAACATACCCACAAACCTTCTGGAACCTCCCTAAAAATCCCATCCTGAACCTCCCCAAAACCTCTCCAAAAACCTTCTTAAAACCTCCCCAAAATTCACCCTGAACATCCCCAAAAACCTTCCTAAAACTTCCTTAAAACCTCCTCAAAACTTACCTAAAAACCTTCCTAAAACCTACCCAAAAGCCTCCCAAAATCTCCCCTAAAACTTTCCAAAATCCACCCCAAAAACCTTCCTAAAACTTCCCTAAAACCTCCCCAAAAACCTCCACAAAACCTTTCTAAAACTCCACAAACACGTTCCTAAAACTTCCCTAAAACCTCCCCAAAAACCTCCTCAAAGTCCCACCCTGAACCTCCAAAAAACCTCTCCAAAATCCACCCTGAACCATAAAAAACTTTCCTAAAATCCTGCCCTGAACCTCCCAAAATCCCACCCTGAACCTCCCCAAAACCTCCCCAAAACCTCCCCAGAAACCTCCCCCAAACCCCCAAAATCCCACCCTGAACCCCCAAAAACCTCCCTAAAACCTCCCCAAATCCCCAAAATTCCTCCCCAAAACCCCAAACCCCCTCTCCCCCCTGCCCCCCCAGCAATGACGAGACCGAGGAGCCCCGACCGAGCCCCGAGGGGGACCCGGAGCCCGCGGACCCCAAAAAAGAGGTTGCGGGGCTCACGGGGGATTTGGGGGGCTCAGGGGGGGTTTGGGGGGCGCAGGGGGGGTTTGGGGGGCTCGGGGCGATCACAGGGTGAAATTTGGGGGGTGGGTTTCAAGGGTGGGGTGAGGAAAAGAGGGAACCCCCTCATAATGGGGCCAGACCCCCCCAAAATGGGGGTGAATCCCTGAAGATAAGCAGGGAGGAGAAACTAAAGATGGTGTGTGACCCCCAAAATTCGGGGGAATCTTTGGAAATGGGGAGAACCCCTAAAAACAACGAGAGGGAGCTGAGGGTGGGTCTGGAGACCCCAAAAATTGGGGGAAAACCCCCAAAAATTGGGAAAGCCCCCAAAAATGGGGCAGAGGTGGCGCCCCCTGCTGGGGGGGTGGGGGAGAGCAGCGGCCGGGCCGGAACGTACCAAGTTCCAGTTGGGGGGGGGGGGGGGGGGAGAGGTGAATTCTCAGGGGGTTTCCCCAGCCATAACCGATTCAATCCCCTGAGCTAATTAACGAACGTGCCTAATTAATGCCTCTTTAGCCATGCCCGGCCAGGGCGGGCCCGCGCAAGGAGCCGCAGTACCGGCACCACCCCCCGGCGCGGCAGCGGCGCCGCCCCCCCCGCGGGATGCGCCTCAGCCGCGAGGACGTGGCCGAGGTGACGGCGAACCCCGACCTGGGCGCGCGGGCCCTGCGGCAGCTCGACTGCCAGCTGGTGGCGCTCAAACGGCAGGTGAGGGTGGGGCACCCCAAAATCCTCCTCTGAGCCCCCTCCCCAGTCCCTGATCCATCCCCGGGACACCCCAAACCCACCCCAAAACCACCCTGGGGACCCCTGCCCAATCCCGATCCATCCCCAGTCAATCCCCTCCCAATCCCGGATCAATCCCTGATCCATCCCCAGTCAATCCCCGATCCATCCCCGCAGGTTCAGCGCATCAAGCAGATCAACAGTGGCCTCAGGCAGGCGCTGGACGGGGGCCTGGAGGGGCTGCGGCCGCCTGAGGTGGGTCCTGTGAGCCCCCCGGTGTCCCCACGGTGTCACCACGGTGTCCCCTGTGAGCCCCCCGGTGTCCCCATGGTGTCACAGCTGTTCCCAGTTGTGTCCCCACAGTGTCCCCTCAGTGTCCCCGCGGTGTCACAGCGGCTCCCGGCTGTGTCCCCTCCAATCCCCCCAAATCCCCTCCCCCCCCCAGGGCAACAGCAAATTCAGCTCGCGCTGGACCACGGACGAGCAGCTGCTGGTGGTGCAGGGTGAGTGCTGCCCTCGTTAGGCTAATTAGCCTCGTTAGCTGCCTGTCTGTCCCTCGCTGTCCGTCTGTCCGTCCCTCACTGTCCGTGTGTCCGTCCCTTGCTGTGTGTCCATGTGTCCATCCCTTGCTGTCCATGTGTCCCTCACTGTCTGTCTGTCCGTCCCTCACTGTCCATGTGTCTGTCCCCCACTGTCCGTGTGTCCCTCACTGTCCGTGTGTCCCTCACTGTCCGTCCGTCCGTCCCTCACTGTGTGTCCGTGTGTCCCTCACGGTGTGTCCGTCCGTCCGTCCCTCCCAGCCCTGCGCCGTTACGGCCGCGATTTCCCGGCGGTGGCGGCCGTGCTGGGGAACAAGACGCCGGCGCAGGTTCGGAGCTTCGTGCTGGGCCCGCGGCGGCGCCCGGGGCTGGAGCGGCTCCTGCAGCGGGGCCGGGGCCGGGGGGAGCCCCCTGGAGAGGAGGAGGAGGAGGTGAGGAAGGGCCGGGGGGGGAAGGATGGGGATGGGGATGGGGATGGGGATGGGGGGGGTCTGAGATGGGAACTAGGCCCAGTCCCTACCCTGTCCCTGCTCCCAGTGCTGGGTGGGGCTCGGACTGGTCCCGGTTCTGAGCCTGGACTGGGGCAGATCCGCATCAGAGGCGGGCCCTGGTACAGTGACCCTGCCCCAATCAATCAATCAATCAATCAATCCACCCCAATCAATTAATGGCCATGCCTCAACCACACCACAACCCCACCCAGCCCCATCCAATCCCTGCCCCACCCATTCCAGCCCCACCCAATCCTTGCCCCGCCCACCCAGCCCCACCCAATTCCAGCCCCACCCACACAGCCCCGCCTTTCTCTCCACAGGTGCAGATCACCGGCGTTTCCCGCCCGGCCCCGCCCCCGCCGCCCTCCTCGGCCCCGCCTCCCGGCGCCGCGGCCCCGCTCCCCTCGCGCCCGCCGGCCCCGCCCCCTCTGCTGCGCCCGGCCCCGCCCCCGGCCCCGCCCCCCGCGCTCCCGCGGCCGCCCCCCCCCCTCCAGCCCGGCCGGGCCCCGCCCCCGCTGCTCCGCCCTGGCCACGCCCCCGCCGCCAGGCCCCGCCCCCCGGCTGCCGGCCACGCCCCGCCCCGCTGAGCGCCCCCTGCTGGGCCGGAGGAACCGGGGGGGGGTCCCGGGGGGTCCTGGGGGGGGGGGGTCCCAGTTTGCAATAAAGGTATTTTAGTACAGAGGCTCAGAGTGCTGCGGCACTGGGAGTGCTGGGAGGGACTGGTCTGTACTGGGATCCCTGTTCCGTACTGGGATCCCTGTTCCGTACTGGGAACCCTGGTCCGTACTGGGATCCCTGTTCCGTACTGGGATCCCTGTTCCGTACTGGGAACGCTGGTCCGTACTGGGATCCCTGTTCCGTACTGGGAACGCTGGTCCGTACTGGGATCCCTGTTCCGTACTGGGATCCCTGTTCCGTACTGGGAACCCTGGTCCGTACTGGGATCCCTGTTCCGTACTGGGATCCCTGTTCCGTACTGGGAACGCTGGTCCGTACTGGGATCCCTGTTCCATACTGGGATCACTGGTTTGCACCGGGCCCGCCCCCCCAGCACCACTCAGAGCCCGCGGATCTTTCTGGAAAGTTTTTAATCAGAACCTGGAAAATCCAACGCAGAGGGGGCGTGGCCTGGGCTCGGCCCCTCCCCCCGGAGTGCCCCCGCCCCCAGGGGCGGTGCCCGGGGCGGGGCTACAGCAGGACAGAAATGGGGGGAGGGGAAGGGAGGCCCCAGCCCCGCCCCTCCCCCACCCCCACCGGGCCCTTCCTGAGTGCGGGGGGAGGGGCAGCCCTGGGGGGAGGGGCAAGGACAGCTCTGTCCTCAAGGGGGGGGAGGGGCAGGGGACACCGCCAGGGGGGAGGGGACACCCCCACCCCCCCTAAGGCCACCCCCGGACTGTCCCCGTGTCCCCCCGTAAGGCTCAGGGTGACCCGGGATGTCCCCACACGGCCCTGGGCCACCCCAGGTGCTCCTGAGCCACCCACGATGTCCCCAAAGCCACCCGGGATGTCCCCCAGGACCCCTCAGAAGGGCCCTGGGCCACCTTGGGCCACCTCTCCTGTCCCCAATGAGCCTCCCCAGAAGGTGCCACCAGGATGTCCCCAAGGGGTCCCAGGACGTCCCCATGAATGAAACCCCGGCCCTGTCCCCAAGGCCCATCCAGGATGTCCCCATGATGCCACGGGATGGCCCCGGCTCCATCCAGGTGTCCCCATGGTCACCTGGACCCCCACAAGGTCCAGCCAGGTGACCCCGGGCGGTCCCAGGTTCAGCCCCGAGTTCCCCCAGATCCGTCTGGAGGTCCCAGGTCCGTCCAGGACATCCCAGGTCCATCCAGGACGTTCCTGGACCCCACAGAAAATCCATCCAGGGCTCCTGGGTCCATCCAGGGTTCCCGGGTCCATCCCAGGTCCATCCAGGACGTTCCTGGACCCCACAGAAAATCCATCCAGGGGTTCCTGGGTCCATCCAGGGCTCCGGGGTCCATCCCAGGTCCATGCAGGGGCTCCAGGTCCACCCCAGGAGCTCCTGGCTCCATCCAGGACGTGCCCACCAAGGCCTGGACAGGCTCGAGGTCCATCCAGGAGCCCCCAGGTCCATCCTGGTGCTCCCGTGTCCCCCCTGGGTGTCCCCACCGTGTCCGTGGCCCTGTGGCCATCTCAGAGCCACTCCTGGGGTGCCGTGTCCCTGTCCCCAAGAGCCACAGCTGAGGAGCCGCTCCTGGGTCACCACGTCCTCAGGAACTGCAACTTGGAGGCCACCTCAGAGCTGCTCCTGGGTCACCGTATCCATGTCCCCAGAGCTCCGTGGCCACCCCGGCGCCGTCCACAGGTGACCCCCACCGTCCCATCCGTGGCTCAGAGCTCAAGCTCGTTGGCCACCTTGCGGGCACTCCCGGGTCACCGCGTCCGTGTCCGCGTCCCCGGAGCTCCGTGGCCACCTTGGAGGCACTCCTGGGTGTCCGTGTCCCCGGAGCTCCGTGGCCACCCCACGTCCCCAGCGCTCGTGTGTGGCTCACAGCTCGAGCTCGTTGGCCACCTTGGAGGCGCTGCCGGGTCACCGCGTCCGCGTCCGCGTCCCCGGAGCTCCGTGGCCGCCCCAGCCGTCCCCGCCGTGGCTCAGAGCTTGAGCTCGTTGGCCACCTTGGAGGCGATGTTCTTGAAGGCCATGGAGGTGCCGGCGATGCGCTTGAAGCGGACGCCGTTGAGCGAGAGCCGGGGCAGCTTGCACACCTCCATCTCCCACTGCACGAAGGAGTCGTGCCCGGGCGCGCCGTGGGCGCACAGCAGCACGAAGCGCTCCTGGGGCTCGCAGCGGCAGCTGTTGGCGTCCAGCACCTTGCGGATCTCGCGCAGCATCTCCCCGGGCTCCAGCGAGCTCGTGGTCTTCATGCTCCACGTGAAGCGCAGCGAGCGCGGCTTGGCGTCGCGCCCGGCGTCGCGGGGGTCCTTGTCGGGGCCCACCGCGGGTCTGGGGGGAAATGGGGGGTTAAGGGCATCCAGGGTGTCCCCGAGATGTCCCCATGTGTCCCCAAGGGTGTCCGCAGGTGTCCCCAGGGTGTCCCCGAGGTGTTCCAGGGGTGTCCTCAAGGTGGCACAGGGATCCTGGGATGTCCCCAAGGTGCCCCCAGCAGTGTCACAAAGACCCCAGGGTGTCCCAAGCCAAGATGTCCCCAGGGTGTCCCCAGGGTGTCCCCAGGTGTCTCCAAGGTGTCCCCAGGTGTCCCCAGGGTGTCCCCGGGTGTCCCCAGGTGTCCCCCAGGTGTCCCCAAAGTGTCCCCAGGTGTCCCCAGGATATCCCCGGGTGTCCCCAGGTGTCCCCAAAATGTCCCCAGGGTGTCCCCAGGATATCCTCAGGTGTCCCCCAGGTGTCCCCAAAGTGTCCCCAGGATATCCCCAGGTGTCCCCAAAGTGTCCCCAAAGTGTCCCCAGGGTGTCCCCAGATGTCCCCAGGTGTCCCCAGGTGTCCCCAGGATGTCCCCAGGGTGTCCCCAGGGTGTCCCCAGATGTCCCCAGGTGTCCCCAGGTGTCCCCAGGATGTCCCCAGGTGTCCCCAGGTGTCCCCAGGTGTCCCCAGGATGTCCCCAGGGTGTCCCCAGGGTGTCCCCAGGGTGTCCCCAGATGTCCCCAGGATATCCCCAGGGTGTCCCCAGGTGTCCCCAGGATATCCCCAGGGTGTCCCCAAAGTGTCCCCAGGTGTCCCCAGATGTCCCCAGGTGTCCCCGCTCACCTGAGGGTCTCCACCCTCTCCTTGCTCTCGGGCTCGTGGGGGTTCCTCGGGAGACAAAAGGGGGGGCCCAGCTCAGCCGGGGGGGGCTGGGGGGGCACAGCCCCTCCCCCATCCCCTCCCCCACCCCCGGGGGGGCACAGACAGCACTGGGGGGGGGAGGGGCGGGGGGGACACACGGACACGCGGGGGGGACACACGGACAGACGGACGGACGGACAAGCGGGGAGAGGGGGCGCCATGCGGGGCCGTGCAGCTCTGGGGAGGGGCCGGGGGCTGGTTTGGGGGGGTCCAGGGGGTTTTGGGGGGCTCTGGGGGGGTTTTTGGGGTGGTTTTGGGGTGTTTTTGGGGGTCTCTGGGGGGTTTTGGGGGTCTCTGGGGTGTTTTTGGGGGTCTCTGTGGGGGTTTTAAGGGGCGCTCTGGGGGGTTTTGGGGTGCCCTGGGGGTGTTTAGGGGTCTCTGGGTGTTTTTGGGGTGCCATGCGGGGTCCGGCGCGGCCCTACCTTCTGGCAAACCTGAAAGACAGATTTCTACAAAGACAAACAGAAGAGAAGGGGGCGTTGGGGGGGGGAGGGGAGGGGGCGGGGACAGAGCCACCCCCTCCCCCCCCGAGACCCCCCCCAAACCCCCCAGAGGGGACGAGGGGGGACAGGGGGGGAAACAGCACCAACACCCCCAACCCAGGGTCTGTGGGGACAGAGGGACCGTGGGGGGGTCCCAAAGGGGACGTGGGGGGACACGGGGGTCCCAAAGGGGACACAGCAGGGACTTGGGGTGTCCCCAAAGGGACATTCAGGGATATGGGGGGTCCCCAGTGGGACAGGAGGGGACGGGGGGGGAAAGCAGCACCAACAGCCCCAAAGGGTCTGTGGGGACAGAGGGACAGGGGGGGACATGGGGGGGTTCCCAATGGGACATTCAGGGACAGGAGGGGACACGGTGGGGGGACATGGGGCGTCCCCAGTTCAGGGGACAGGAAGGGACATGGGGGGTCCCCGAGGGGACAGCGTGAGGGACAGGAGGGGACACAGAGGGAGGAGAAGAACAGAGAAGCCCTGAGAGCACCGAGGGGACACCTGAGGGAGGGGACACCTGAGGGAGGGGACACCGAAACACAGAAGGGACCTGGGGGACACCGAGGAGCCCTGAGAGGGGACAGAGAAGCCCTGGAGGTGACACCGAGGGGGGGACACCGAGCCCAGGACACACCGAGGGGAACAAACCACAAAGGGCACAGCCAGGGGACACCGAGGGGACACTGAGAGCCCAGGGGAACACAACAGGGGACACAGGAGGTGACACCAAGGGGACAGCGGGAGCCCAGAAAACACCAGGGGACACGCAGGTGACACTGAGGGGCAGTGAGAGCACCGGGGGACACAGGAGGGGACAGCGAGAGCCCAGAACACACCGGGAGGGACACGGGAGGGGACACCAAGGGGGCACCGAGAGCCCGGGGCACGCACAGGCGACACAGGTGCCCCAGGTGGCACCCGGGCGAGCTCACCTGCGCACGAACTTGGAGGTGAACTTGCTGAACAGGCTGGCCGAGGGCCCGCGCCGGCCCTGGCTGGCGCCCGAGGGCGAGGCGGGCGGGGGCAGCCCGGGGGGCAGCGCGTAGGGCAGGGGGTCCCGGGGGTCCCGGGGGTCCCGGGGCGCTCGCAGCTGCCCCGCGTGGAACGTGCTGCGGCTCGAGACCCCCCGCGGGAAGCTGGGCCGCTCCGCGGGACCCCCGCCCTGGCTGACGTTGTGCGCCGAGGGGGAGGCGGCCGGGACCCGGGGGGGGGCGGCGCTGCGGGGGGACAGACACCGAGTTAGGGGCACCCCTGAGACCCCGACACCCTGGGACAGCCCTGAGACCCCCCCGACGCCCAGGGGCACCCCCAGACCCTAAATGGGGGACGTTGCTGCCCCCGGGGGCCCCCTCAGAGCCCCCCCGGCCCCCACTGAACGCAGCAATGTGGGGCTGGGGGGCGTCGCCCACCCGCCATCTCCGCCCCGTTCCCCCCGGGACCCCCCCCCCGTGTTGGGGGCAGGCCGGGGGGTCCCTGGGGAGGGGTCCCCACCTGTCCTTGCCGTTCTGCAGCGAGCTCTGGCCCAGGCTGGCGCGCTCCGGCAGGGGCGAGTTGCGGCTGCGCGCGGTGCCCGTGGACAGGACGCTGTTCTGTGGGGGGGGACGCGGAAATGGGGGGGCTGGGGGGGGCACGGGGGTCCCCGACCCCCAAACAGCACCCACGGGACCGGGGGAGCCTGCACGGGGCACCCAGAGACCCCAGACCCACCCCGGGGGACCCAGGGATGGACACCCCCCATCCCCAGCCCGGCAGGTGCTGACCCCTAATGTGGGGGGGGTCAGGTGTTGGGGACCCCCCTCCCCAAATCCAGGGGGTCTAAGTGTTGGGGACCCCCCTCCCACCCAAATTCCCCCAAATCCAGGGGTTCCAGATGTTGGGAACCCCCCTCGGCACCAAAATTTTCCCAAATCCAGGGGTTTTAGATGTTGGGGACCCCCTCCCCAAATCCAGGGGGATTCCAGGTGTTGGTGCCCCCCTCCCCAAATCCATGGGGGGGTCCCAGGTTTTGGGGTCCCCCCGCCCACCTCCCATTGGGCACTGACCGTGGATGGGGAGGGGGTGCCCTTGGAGCGCTCCAGGCCGGGCAGGGGGCTCGGGGGCACCTTGGCCGTGCTGCCGGCGCGGCGCCCCCCGCCCCCGCCGCCCTCTTCCTCCCCGGCTCCTCCTCCTCCTCCTCCCGCTCCTCCTCCTCCTCCTCCCCGCTTGTTCTCGGCGTTGGCCGCCTGCGTTTTCTTCGAGTACGAGGCCGAGGTGGGGATGGAGAGCCCGGCTGGGGCGGAGGGAGGGGCGGTCAGGGTGGGGGTCCCAGGGGGAGACCCCATCCCCTTCGCCCGCTGATCACTGGGGGGGCGGGTCACACGGAACGGCCCCGAAACCCGGCCCCAAAATCACCCCCAAAATGGACCCAAAACCACCCCCGAAACCCGGCCCCAAAATCACCCCCAAAATGGACCCAAAACCACCCCCGAAACCCGGCCCCAAAATCACCCCCAAAATGGACCCAAAACGATCCCCAAACTGCCCCAAAACCAACCCCAAAACCGGCCCCAAAACAGCCCCAAAAATGACCCTAAAACCGCTCCCAAAACCACCCCCAAACCGCCCCCAAAATGGACCCAAAACCACCCCAAAACTGCCCCCACACCACCCCCAAAACTGCCCCAAAACCAACCCCAAAACCGCCCCAAAAGTGACCCTAAAACCGCCCCGTGAGGGCTCTGAGGGAGGCACCACCCACAGCCCCAGTCCCATTTGGGGTTTCACTCTTGGAGGTCTCACCCTGGTCGCTGACCCCCCGTGTCCCCATTTGGGTCTGGGGTCTCACCCTGGTCGCTCACTCTCCGTCTGGGGTCCCTGTCCCCATTTTGGGGTCCCTGTCCCCTATTTTGGGTCTGGGGTCTCACCCTGGTCGCTCACTCTCCGTTTGGGGTCCCTGTCCCCATTTTGGGGTCCCTGTCCCCTATTTTGGGTCTGGGGTCTCACCCTGGTCGCTCACTCTCCGTTTGGGGTTCCTGTCCCCATTTTGGGGTCCCTGTCCCCTATTTTGGGTCTGGGGTCTCACCCTGGTCGCTCACTCTCCGTTTGGGGTTCGCTGACACGCTGCGCTGCACCTTGTGCGCGGGGGAGGGGCCCGAGCTGTTGGCGACCTCCGGGGCCACGCGGGGCTTGAGAGACAGGCTGTCCTCCAGCTGGGGACATTGGGGACATTGGGGACATGTGGGGCTTGAGAGACAGGCTGTCCTCCAGCTGGGGACATTGGGGACATTGGGGACATGTGGGGCTTGAGAGACAGGCTGTCCTCCAGCTGGGGACACTGGGGACACATGGGGACATTGGGGACATGTGGGGCTTGAGAGACAGGCTGTCCTCCAGCTGGGGACATTGGGGACACTGGGGACATGTATGGGGACATTGGGAACATGTATGGGGACACAGGGACACGGGGGGCTTGAGGGCCAGGCTGTCCTCCAGCTGGGGACATTGGGGACATTGGGGACATGTATGGGGACACAGGGACACGGGGGCCTTGAGGGACAGGCTGTCCTCCAGCTGGGGACATGGGGACATGTACGGGGACACAGGGGACACCCGCCAGGCAGGGATGGGGACAGGGATGTGCCACCATGGCACAGCTGGGGACAGCATGGGGACAGGGCATGACAGGGAACGGTGTCCCCTGTGTCCCCCCCATCCTCTCAGTGTCCCCATGTCCCTGCCCGTGTCCCCGTGTCACCTCGGTGTCCCCGTGTCCCCTCACATCTCAGTGATGCTGCACGATCACAATGTGTCCTTGTCACCGTGTCCCCTCTTCATCCCAATGACCTCCAGTATCCCCTTGTCACCTGTCCCTGCCCGTGTCACCTCAGCGTCCCCACATCCCCTCACATCTCAGTGACCCCGCACCATTATGTGTCCTTGTCACTCTTCCCATGTCCCCCCAGTGTCCCTGCTGACCCCACAGCGTCCCCAGTGTCCCTGCCACCCCCCAGTGTCCCCAATGTCCCCACGTCGGAGCTCTTGTGGTCCAGCCGCAGGTACGTGGCCATCACCTCGTTGTACTCCTGCCATTCCCTGGTGTCCCTGCCATGCCCCAGTTTCCCCAATGTGTCCCCAGTGTCCCCCAATGTCCCCAGAGTGTCCCCAGTGTCCCCACCTCGGAGCTCTTGTGGTCCAGCAGCAGGTACGTGGCCATCACCTCGTTGTACTTCTGCCCCACCAGCGACTCCTGGATCTCCTCCCGCGTGTAGCCCATGGACACCATCAGCTCTGGGGGGTGACGGCGCCCTCAGGGGGGGTGACGGGGACACCGGGGTGTCCCCGTGTCCCCAGGGCTGCCCGGGGGTCCCACCTGTCCTGCGGGGGTCCTTGTAGTCAGGCACGGGCTCCATGTAGGGCTTCAGCTCGTCGTCCTCGTGGCCCACGTTCATCCAGCGGTCCTTCATGATTTGCTGGGGACACGGGGGACACGTCACCTCTGGGGACACTTTGGGGACGCTGCAGGATCCCCAGGGGGGTTTGGGGTGATTGAGGGGGGCTCTGAGATTCTCAGAACCACGCTGGGGGTCCCAGAATGAACTTGGGGGTCCCCAGAAGGTCCTGGGGTGCCATTGGGGGTCCCAGGATGACGTTGGGGGTGCCCAGAAGGTCCCAGGCTGAAGCTGGGGGGTCCAGGATGAAGCTGGGGGTCCCAGGAAGAATTTGGGGGCCCCCAGAAGGTCCCAGGCTGAAGCTGGGGTCCCCTCACCTCCAGGGTGCCCCTCTTGGTGGGGTTGAGGATCAGGAATTTCTTGAGCAGGTTCTCGCAGTCCGTGGACATGTAGAAGGGGATGCGGTACTTGCCCCGCAGCACGCGCTCCCGCAGCTCCTGGGGGCACACGCACCGTGGGCACCCCAAAAACATCCCAAAGACACCGTGGGGACCCCAAAACCACCCATGGGAACCCCGAAAACACCGTGGGGACCCCAAAAACACCCGAGACCCCCGAAACCACCTGAGAGCCTCAAAGTCACCCGTGGGCTCCCCAGAACCACTGAAGACACCTCAAAAATCACTTGTGACCACTCTAAAGCCACCCACAGGACCCTGAAACACCTGCTGGGCCACCAAACCACCCATGGGCACCCCAAAACCACCAAGAGGGATCCTAAACTACCCATGGTGACCCCAAAACCACCCGTGGCAACTCACAAACCACTCACAGTGACCCCAAACCCACCCATGGTCACCACCAAACCATCACGGAGACCCCAAAATCACCCACAGTGACCTCAAACCACCCATGGTGACCCCAAAATCCCCACGGTGACCCCAAAGCGAGTGCCCACCTTGAGGTTCTGGCCGTCGAAGGGCAGCGAGCCGCTGACCAGCGTGTACAGGATGACCCCCAGGCTCCACACGTCCACCTCGGGCCCGTCGTACTTCTTGCCCTGGAAGAGCTCGGGGGCGGCGTAGGGCGGCGAGCCGCAGAACGTGTCCAGCTTGTTCCCGAACGTGAACTCGTTGCTGAAGCCGAAATCCGCGATCTTGATGTTCATGTCGGCGTCCAGCAGCAGGTTCTCGGCCTGGGGACATTTGGGGACATTGGGGACATCATCAGGGACAGGGATAGTGGGACATCAATGGGGACATTGTCACAGGAATGGGGACACTGGGACGGGATCCGGGTGTTGGTTCTCAGCCTGGCCCGGGCAGGGAGAGCAGCCCAGGAGGGGTCATTGGGGTCTGGAGGGGTTTGGGGTGCACATGGGGCTGGTTTGGGGGGCTCAGGGGTGCCTGAGTGTGATTCTGGGGGTCCCAGGGTTCCCAGGGTGCCGTTTTGGGGGTCCCGGGGGTGTCTGGAGGATCCCAGGGCTGTCACAGTGCTGTTTTGGGGGTCCCGGGGGTGTCTGGGTGCCGTTTTGGGGGTCCCAGGGTTCCCAGGGTGCCGTTTTGGGGGTCCCGGGGGTGTCTGGGTGCCGTTTTGGGGGTCCCAGGGTTCCCAGGGTGCCGTTTTGGGGGTCCCGGGGGTGTCTGGGTGCCGTTTTGGGGGTCCCAGGGTGCCGTTTTGGGGGTCCCGGGGGTGTCTGGGTGCCGTTTTGGGGGTCCCAGGGTTCCCAGGGTGCCGTTTTGGGGGTCCCGGGGGTCCCAGGGTGCCGTTTTGGGGGTCCCGGGGGTGTCTGGGTGCCGTTTTGGGGGTCCCAGGGTTCCCAGGGTGCCGTTTTGGGGGTCCCGGGGGTCCCAGGGTGCCGTTTTGGGGGTCCCGGGGGTGTCTGGGTGCCGTTTTGGGGTCCCAGGGGGGGCTGCTCACCTTGAGGTCCCTGTGCACAATGAATTTCTGGTGGCAGTACTGCACGGCCGACACTATCTGCAGGACAGGGGGGTGTCAGGGGGGCCCAGCCCGGGTTGGGAGGCACAGGGACACCCCCAGCCCCATTGGGGACACCGGGGGGGGTCCCCAACCCTTTTGGGGGTGCCCAAGGGCTTCACCCCCCCCCCCAGACCTGTCGGAACTTGGCCCGCGCCTCCTTCTCCTTCATGCGCCCGTGGGCCACCAGGTAATCGAACACCTCACCTGGGGGGGGGAAACCCGGGTCAGGACACCCCAAAAATATCCCAAAATATCCCCAAAAATAGCCTAAAACATTCACAAAATATCATCCCAAATATTCCCCAAAAAAACCCCAAAACATTCACAAAATATCATCCCAAATATTCCCAGAAAATATCCCCCAAAAATATCCCCAAATCCACGGCAGGTAATCGAACACCTCACCCGGAGGGGGGACACACTTGGGTCAGGACACCCCAAAAAAATCCCCCAAAAATATCCCAAAACGTTCTCAAAATATCATCCCAAATATCCCCCAAAAATATCCCCCAAATCCACGGCAGGTAATGGAACACCTCACCTGGGGGGCACAGGGTGGGGGTGAGGGGCACTCCAAGGTTCCCCCCCAATTCCTGTGACCCCCCCAAACCCCCAGGACCCCCCAAATCCCCCACTCACCCCCGCTGGCGTACTCCATGACCAGGTACAGCGTCTTCTCCGTCTCGATCACCTCAAAGAGCTTCACTGCAAGGGGGTCGGGGGGGTTGGAGACCCCTGGGACCCCCCCCAAAATGTGGGGGACACCCCCAAAGGGGTGGGGGACACCCCCAAAAGGGTTGGGATACATCTGAGGGGGTCTGGGGGTCTCACCTATGTTGGGATGGTTCAGGACCTTCATGATCCGCACTTCCCTGAAGAGCTGTGACAGGGACAGGGACAGGGGGGATTTTGGGGGTGTCAGAGGGGACAATCCCGGATTTGTCACCCCAAAATCGGCTGTGACCCCCTCCCCAGGGTGACAGCACCTCACCTTCTGCAGGCTGGAGGAGTTGAGCTGCGTCTTGTCAATGATTTTCACGGCCACCTGTGGGGGGAGAACGGGGTCAGTGTCCCCGGGGATGTCCCCACACCCTGGTGGCACTCATGGGATGAGGACCGAGAGCTTGGCACCATCCCTGTGCCATGGTGGCACTCACAGGGACAAGGACCAGGACCCAGAAGTGTCCCCACAGCACGGTGACAGTCACAGCTGAGGAGCAGGAAGCTCCTTCCTGTGCCAGGTGGCACTCCCAGGGCAGGGACCAGAGCTGTCCCCACAGCACGGTGCCACCCATGGGATGGGGACAGCAGGCCTGTCCCTGCGGTGCCACCCATGGGATGGGGACAGCAGGCCTGTCCCCGTGGTGCCACCCATGGGATGGGGACAGCAGAACTATCCCCGCGGTGCCACCCATGGGATGGGGACAGCAGGCCTGTCCCTGCGGTGCCACCCATGGGATGGGGACAGCAGGCCTGTCCCCGTGGTGCCACCCATGGGATGGGGACAGCAGGCCTGTCCCCGTGGTGACACCCATGGGATGGGGACAGCAGGCCTGTCCCCGTGGTGACACCCATGGGACGGGGACAGCAGGCCTGTCCCCGTGGTGACACCCATGGGACGGGGACAGCAGGCCTGTCCCCGTGGTGACACCCATGGGATGGGGACAGCAGGCCTGTCCCCGTGGTGACACCCACAGGAGCCCAGAGCTGTCCCCACACCGCGGTGGCACTCAGGGCTGGGGACAGGAAGTCACCCCTGGGCCACGGTGGCACTCCCAGGGCAAGGACCAGGACACAAAGCTGTGCCCACAGCAGGGTGGCACTGGAGAGCGGGGACTGTCCCCACACTGTGGTGGCACTTCTGGGGCAAGGACAAGGACCCAAAATTGTCCCTGAACCACAGTGTCACCCACAGGCTGATTCCATCCCCACCCCATGGTGTCACCCACGGGCCCATCCTGTCCCCACACACGGTGTCACCCACAGGACACGGCCTGTCCCTGTGCCACGGTGTCACCCAGGGGCTGATCCTATCCCTGCAGTGTCACCCACGGGCCGATCCCATCCCCGCACACGGTGTCACCCATGTTGATCCCATCCCCGCACACGGTGTCACCACAGTCCCCCCCGTCCCTGTGCCCGCAGTGCCACCCCCAGCGCCGTGCCCGGGGCAGGACCAGGGCCCCACTCACCTCCTTGCCGGTGAGGACGTGCCGGGCCAGCTTGACCTTGGCGAAGTTGCCCTTGCCGATGGTTTTGAGCAGCCGGTAGTTGCCGATGTGGGGCTGCTCCTCGGCGGCCGTGCCCGCGTTGCGGCCCCGCAGCATGCTGGCCTTGCCGCCGCCCTTGCCCTCCACGGCGCCGGGCTGCGGGGACACCGAGGGACACCGAGGGGACACCGAGGGGACGCTCGATCAGCCGGGGCCGGCCGCGGGATCCCGGCGGGCCCCGGGAGGAGCCGGGAGCGAAGTCCGGAGCGGCGGAGCCGCGCCCGGCCCGGCCCGGCCGGGAGCCGCCCCCGATACCTGCCGGCACCTGACGCAAGCGCGGCGGTTTCGGGCTGGGCCGCCAGGGCGGCGAGGGGACAGCGCCGTGCCACCCGTGTCACCCCCTGCCCGCGAGGGGACGCGGCCACCCCGCCCTGCTCCTGTCCTGAAGCGCCCAAAGCCCCCGATTTCACCCCAAACCCAAACCCCTGCACAGAGCTCACCCCCAGCCCAAAGCGGGGCAGCCCCCGGTACAAATCGGGCACAAACCCCCCCTTCCCGCACCCCGAAAGGCGCCGCGGGGCCCCCCGAAGGTCACCCGGGCCTCGGGGACGCTTTGGGGCCGTTCCCTTGGCGGGGACGGCGAGCGAGCCGCCCCCGGCCGGGGCTGTCAGCGCTCCGGTGACAGCGGAGATAACGGGAGCGCGTGAGCGGGCGGGAGCCCGAGCCGAGCCCCCCGCCCGGCGCCGCCCCGGGGCCCCCCAAAACCCGTCCGGGTTGGTTCCTGTGGGGGCACAGCCCCGCTCCCCCTCCGTGGGAAGGAAACCGCCGGCGGAAGCCACGGGGGAGGCGCCGGCGATGGCGCAACCGAACCCCGAGATTTGGGGCGAGAAGGCGCCGGTTTGGGGCCCGCTGAGGTGGGGGGGACGCACCGGAGCCTCCCCTCCTCCCCCCAAAGCCCAGCGCGGTGCTGTGGGAAAAGTGAAGGGAAAACGGGAATTCCTGCCAAAAAACTGCCGTGGCAACGGGGCGGGAGCGTGCGGAGCCATCTGGCCGCGCTGCCGGGATTCGCTCGGGCTCCTCTGAGGCGGCACCGACACCGGAGCCCCCCCGAGCCCGGGCGGGGCCGCGGCACCAGAACCCCCCGAACCCCCCCGGGGCATTCCCGTATTTCCTCTGATGGCCGAGCGGCCAAAACCACGGCAAACGCGGCAAAGGAGGCACCGTGCTGCGGGAACGGGGCACCGGGGAGGCCGCGGTGCTCCCGGCGCTGCTCGGTACCGGCTCGGAGCCCCCTCGTGCCTCAGTTTCCCCAGCCCGCCCCACGAGGGGACTCACCCTGGGCACGGCGCAGCGCCGGGAGGGACGGACGGAGGGAGGGAGGGAGGGAGCGGGGACCGGCCCGACCGGTCGGGGCTGAGGCCGCAGCGGGACAGCGCGGGTGGGGCCGGGGAACACCTGGAGCGGCGGGGCGGGGACAGGAACGGGGCGGGAACGGGAAAGCGGGCAGGGGAGGGGTGGGGGGGCTGTGCCGGTGGGGACAGGGCCAGGAGGGTGGGAACGGGCACCGGGATGGACACCGGGGTGGGCATTGGGATGGACACATGGCCACTGGAATGGCCACTAAATTCCCATTGGAATGGCCACTGGAATGGCCACTGGAATGGCCACTGGAATGGTGGCACCAGTGTCAGTGCTGAGGCTGCAGGGATGTCACCAGGGCTGCCATGATGTCACCAGCCCAGCAGTGATGTCACCAGGCCTGCAGTGACATCACCGGGCCCAGCAGTGATGTCACCAGGCCTGCAGTGATGTCACCACAGCTGTGGCAATGTCACCAGCCCAGCAGTGATGTCACTGGGGCTGCCATGATGTCACCACAACCATGGTGGTGTCACCAGCCAGATGTGAGGATCCCGGGCACCCACGCTGCCAGCATTAACTGGTGCCCACTGGTGGCACTGGGAGCGGTCCCTGAGGTGTCCCCGGGACCCCAGCCCCAAACTGGTGCCCGCTGGTGGCACTGGGAGCAGCTCTGAGGTGTCACTGGGACCCCAGCCCCAAACTGGTGCCCACTGGTGGCACTGGGAGCAGCTCTGAGGTGTCACTGGGACCCCAGCCCCAAACTGGTGCCCACTGGTGGCACTGGGAGCAGCTCTGAGGTGTCACTGGGACCCCAGCCCCAAACTGGTGCCCACTGGTGGCACTGGAAGCAGTCCCTGGTGTCCCCAGCCCCAAACTGGTGCCCACTGGTGGCACTGGGGGCAGCCCTGGGGTGTCCCCGGGACCCCGGCTCGGCACGGCAGCCAGCGCCGGTTCGTGCGGCGCCGCTCAAATGTCAGCCAAATTTAGGCGTTTTTGCAGATATTTTTTTATCTCCCAGCCCAGCAGCGCGGGCTCGGTGTGAGGGAGGGCCGGGGGCTGCTGGGGGGCAGGGAGGGACCCCCCGATTTCGGCTGCGGGGCCGGGGGGGATGCGCGGCCCCCCCGCGCGGCGCTGCCGCCCCCTCCCCAAATCTCCCAGCCAGGAATAATTTTCCTCTGGCGTTACATAACGGCGCAGAAATAAAAGGAAAAGCGCCCAGAACGAGGAGAGGGGGCTCGGTGCCACGGCCGCGGGCACAGCACGGGTGGCACCGCCTTGGCCCGGCTTTGGGGACGCTGACACGAGGCCACCCGTGCCCCCACGCGCCCTGCCGGGGTCACTGCCCGGCTCCGGGGGCTCCACGGTCACGGAACGGGGGAAATCTCCCCAAAATGCCCCCCAGAATGGGGGTGTCACACAGCGGGGGGGCTGAGGAGCCCCCCGGGCCCTCCCCAAAAGGGCTGAGCCAGCAGCGGGGTCTGCCAGCAACGACAGGAGCTGGGGGCAGAGAGGGACCCCAAAAACCCCCAAAATTCACCCCAAATTGGGGAACCCCCCAAAGGAAACCCCCTCACACCCCAGACACAAAACGGGGGGTGAGCCCCAAATTCCCCACTCTGGATGGGGCTGTTCCCCGCTCACGGGGGTCAGAACAGGAGGAATTTGGGGGGTTCACCCCACAGAGCCCCCCTAAATCCACTCCCAAATTGGGGAACCCCCCAAAGAAAACCCCCTCACACCCCCAGACACACAAGGGGGGGGCTGAGCCCCCCATTCCCCACCCTGAGGGGGGCCGTTCCCTGCTCACCAAGATCAGAACAGGAGGAATTGGGGGGGTTCACCCCTCCGAGCCCCCCAAATCCCGGGAAGGGCTCCGAGCCCGAAGCAGCGCTGCCGCCGCCCCCACAGCCCCCCCCCGGTTTGGGGGGGCGCGGCAGGGAAGGGAAGGGGGTGGGGAGGGGAAGGGGGTGGGCTGACGCCCCCACAGCCTGAGCGTGCAGCCGTGGAGCTTAGGGGGGACACAATGGCACCCCAAACTTGTCACCCCACAGCGGATCCCAGAGCCCGGGGGTTCAATGGGGGGGGGGTCTGGCATCCCCCTGCCTGCCCCTCTACATTTGGGGTGCAAGGCTTGACCCCCTCACACAAAATCTGGGGTTGTGCACACAAACCCCCACTGCTGCAGGGAACCCCAAAATGGGACCCCTAAATTTGGGGTTGTGCACACAAACCCCACTGCTGCAGGGAACTCCAAAATCTGGGGTTGTGCACACAAACCCTCACTGCTGACCTGCAGGGAACCCCAAAATAGTACCCCAAAGTTTGGGGTTGTGCACACAAACCCCTCCTGCTGGCCTAAAGGGAACCCCAAAAGGGGACCCCAAAATTTGGGAAGGGGATCATTCCATGAGAGGCCCAGAGCACTCTCCCAATACAAAATCCAGCTCTGAAGGGGGCCACTCTCAGGACCCCCCACCCCACTGGAGGCTCTGGGAGACCCCAGGGTCCCTCATGGGGGTGGGAAAAAAGAATTGGGGGACCCTCGGACCCCCCTTTTGGACCTCACAGAGGGGCCCCGAGGCCCTTCAGGGCCCCCTCTTCCCTCACAACACAATCCCAAACCCCTTCAGTCCCTCTTTTCCTTCATAAAAGTATCCAGAGCCCCCCAAATCCCCTCCTTTCTCCACATAAAACACCCCAGGATCTCCTTTTCCACTCCCAAAAATGTCCCAAGACCCCTTTACACTCCCTTATTTTCCCTCTCAAATCCCCTTTTTCGCTCAAAAACCCACCCAGGTTCCTGCCAAACACTCTATTTACCTCAGGAAATCTCTCAAATCCCTTTCGGGCCTCGCTTTCCCCTCACAAACAGACCCCAGACCCTTTTTAGCGCTCTCAGGGCAGCTCAGGATCCCCTTTGCAGTCACAAACCGGGCACGGAACCCCCGGTTCCCCTCACAGAACAGCCCCAGGCTCTCTCATCCCCTTTTCCCTCTCGGATTCCCCTTTTTTCCCTCAAAAACCAGCCCAGGTCCCCCTCCAAACACCCTTTTTACCTCACAAAATTACTCAGGCCCCTCTAAGACCCTTTCTCCCTCACACAAACGCCTCAGATCCACTCAGTTCCCATTTTTTCCACATGGACGGGACCAGGACCCCCCAATCGTCCTTTTCACCCTCTCAGATCCCCCCTTTCCCCTCACGAATCAGCCCCCGAGCCCCTCAGAGCCCCTTTTTCCCCCCACAAACCCACCCCGAACTCCCCTTTTCCCCTCACAAACCGGCTCACGATCCCCTCAAGCCCCTTTTTCCTCCCTCAGATCCCCCTTTTCCCCTCACAAAAATCCCTCAGTCGCCTCTTCCCCTTACAAAATTCCCCTTTTCCCCCTCGGCCGCCCCTCTCCCCTCACGCTGGGAGCGGCTCCCCCTCCATCCCCACCCGATCGCCGCCGTCCCTCCCTCACCTGTTCCGCGTCCCTCTCGTTGACGGTCGGCAAAGGGCTGCGACCGCTGCTCGACATGGCGGCCCCCCCCCCCGCGCCGCCGGCGACTATCGCGATAGGGGGAAGCCGCGGCAGGCGGTGTGCGGGGAGGGGGAAGGGGAAGCGGGGGAGCTCAGGGGGCGGGGGGGGGGCCAGGCCAGCGGCATTTGGGGGGCCGGGAGAGGAGCAGGGGGAGCGGGCGGGGTCCGCCCGGCCCGGCCCGGCCGCCGCCGCCGCCTCCTCACGCCGCCGCCGCCGCCTCAGCGCCCCGCGGCTCCCAACATGGCGGCCGCCGCCGGCCCTCGGCCATTTCCGCCGCCGCGCCGGAAACACCCGACACGCCTCCCCGCGCCGCTTCGGCTCTGCCCGGACAGGTTCGGCTGGCGGCCGTCACAGACTTCGAGCGTTTCCGCCTCCGCCACGGAGTTACATGAAGCTTCCTTCGGTACTTTCCGCCGAGCGCCGCGGGAAGAGCCGAGCGCCGCCCGCGCCGCCGCGACTCCGAGTGGAGCCGGAAATAGCCGAGTGAGGCCGAAACACCCGAGTGGATGCGGAAATAGCCGAACACCTCTCGGCAGACTTCGGGCGCTTCCGCCCGTGACGGAAACACCCGAGCGGAGCCGAATCCCCCTCCCCAGCCTTGATGGGGACCCCAGGATGGGGCGAGGGGCGGCTCGGACCGCAGGACCCTCCCCCAATTTGAGGGGGCTCTCCCGGACCGCAGGACCCTCCCCGAATTTGGGGGGCTCTTCCGGATACCTGGACCCTCCCCCAATTTGGGGGGCTTTGCTGGACCCCTGGGTCCTCCCTGATTTTGGCTCCTTGTCTGCACTGGTAGCACTGGGAGGGGGCGTGGCCAACCAGAGAAGGGCGTGTTCTCACCCAGCCACGCCCCCTCTGGACCAAAGGGGCGGGGCCAGGATGGGGGAGGGGGTTCCATGGGCTCCCCATCGCTCGGGGCACCCCCGGGCGGTGCTGGGGGTGGGGGCGGGGGATGGAGGGGGGGGTGCATTGGGGGGGGGGAGCACCCAGGGGCTCCCCCATCATGGGGGGATCCCCATTAAAATCCTCGCAATGGCTCCTCTGGACGTGGGGATGGGCTGAGACCTGCCGGACCCTCATCGCCCCCCACCGTAGCCCCCCGTAGTGGGGAGGGGCGCGGATGGGAAAGGCGAGCGACCCCTTTAAATTTACCCCGGAGCCCTTAAAGGAGCCCCAGGGGCCCCACGGCAGCGTCCCCAGCCCGGTCGGTCCCCGCCCGCCGCCCCGGGCCTCGCCATGGAGCCCCCGGTCCCGGTCCCGGTCCCGGCCAGCCCAGGTGAGCACCGAGACGGGGGGGAGGGAGCGGGGGTGCGGTGGGACCCGCCCTTGGTGCACAATGGGAGCGGCGCTGGCCCTTTAAGAAGCCCCCCGACCCTTGTTGGGGGGGTCCCAAGCCCTTTGCCGGCCCCTGTCATCGGCCCCGGGCTCTTTAACGGGGTCCTGTCCCTTTAAGATGACCTGATCCTATTGAGGGTTGCTCCATCCCTTGACATTATCCCGATGCCTTTAAAATGTCCCCAGGAGTTCAGGGTGTCCCCCCTTTAAAATGTCCCCAAGAATTCAGCGTGTCCCCGTTTAAAATGTCCCCAGGAGTTCAAGGTGTCCCCCCTTTAAAATGTCCCCAAGAATTCAGCGTGTCCCCCTTTAAAATGTCCCCAGGGGTTCAGGGTGTCCCCAGGAGTTCAGGGTGTCCCCCCTTTAAAATGTCCCCAAGAATTCAGGGTGTCCCCCTTCAAAATGTCCCCAGGAGTTCAGGGTGTCCCCTCCATCCCACACGGCCCCATCCGATTGGGGACCTCCCTGTCCCTTTAAGGTGTCCCCATCCCCTCCAAGGATCCCTCTGAGACGCCCCCAGGGATTTGGGATGTCCTTGTCCCTCGAGGATGTGCCACCCCCTCCTCATTTAAGGACCCTGCCCTTTTAGGGGGGACACGCGCTGGCCACGCGCCCGGACAGCGTGAGGGGACACCGAGGGGACACCAACGGTGAGAGGGGACAGCGGGGACAGGGTGGGACAGGGGGACACCTGCAGGGACACCCCAAGTGAGCGGGGACAGGGGGACGCTGGGGACAAAGCGCCACCCCCGGGGACACCACCGGACATTTTTTGGGGGGGGGGGGTGGCTCCCAGGGACCTTTTGGGACATATTTTGGGGGGGGGGGGGGGTCCCAGGGCCATTTTTGGGGTGTCTTGGGGACATTTTTGGGGTGTCTCAGGGACATTTTGAGGGGTTCCCGGGGGCATTTTGGGGGGGGGGTCCCGGGGAACATTTTGGGACACTTTTGGGGGGTTCTCAGGGACATTTTTGGGGGGTCCCAGGGGCATTTCTGGGAGGGGTCTCGGGGCCATTTTTGGGGTGTCACAGCACAGAGCCCCCGGCGTTGTCGCGGTGTTTTATTGTAGCCACAGCCCCACGAGTGGATTATTATTTTGGGGGGGGGGGGGGGTCTCCCCCATTTCCCCCCCCCCCAGCAGCGAGGGGGGGTCGGGGGGCGCAGTTTGGGGGGGCTGTGGGCGAGGCTGAGCCCCCCCCCCCATTTACAGCAGTTACAGACATTTCACCTCAATTAACGTTAAAAAAATAAAACTGGGGGGGTGGGGGACGAGCTTGGGGGGGGGGGTGAGGTTTGGGGGGGCAATTTTGGGGGTTCAGCCCCCCCCCCATTTCAACTGGGGGGGGGTGGGGGGGGCACAGACGGACGTCACTGTGAGATGGGGGGAGGGGAACGAATTTTGGGGGGGTTTGGGTGGAGTTTGGGGGGGGGGGCACAAGCTTGGAGTGGGGGGGGGCACCGCTGGGCACCCCCAAACTCCCCCTCCCCCACCCTGGGGTTTATTCCGGCTTCTTCTTGGCCAGACCCGGGAGCTTCGCCTGGATCCTACAGAGAGAGGGGGCACAGCTCATTTGGGGGGGCCCCAGGGTTTTTTGGGGGGTCCCCAGGATTTTTGAGGGGTCCCCAGGATTTTTGGGAGGGGGTCCCCAGGGCTTTTGGGGGTCCCCAGGATTTTTTGGGGGTTCCCCAGGAATTTTTGGGGGTCCCCAGAATTTTTTGGGGGGATCTCCAGGATTTTTTAGGGGGGTCCCCAGGATTTTTTAGGGGGATCTCCAGGATTTTATTGGGGGTCCCCAGGATTTTATTCGGGAGGTCCCCAGGATTTTTTGAGGGGTTCCCAGGATTTTTTCGGGGTTCCCCAGGATTTTTTAGGGGGTTCCCCAGAATTTTTAGGGAATCCCCAGGATTTCTGGGGGGATCCCCAGGAGTTTTGGGGGGTTCCCAGGATTTTTTGGGGGGATCCCCAGGATTTCTGGGGGGTTCCACGAGCACCTACTTGGCCGTGAGGTCCTTGGTCTGACGGCGGACGAGTTCCACGTAGTGATTGATCTGCACCTGAATTGGGGGGGGAAAATGGGGATTTCAGGGGTGTCCCCCCATTTCTGGGGGTGTCCCCTTCACTTTGGGGGCGTCCCCCCATGATTTTGGGGGATCCCCTTTAATTTGGGGGGTTCAGTGTGGGCTCACCTCATATTTCTCGTACAGGGGCGGGAGGGTGAAGGCCAAGATGTCGGCTGGGGAAAAAGGGGGGCACAGGGGGGGTTATTTGGGGGGAACCCCCCCCGTGTGGCAATTCTGGGGGGTCAGCACCCCCAAAACCGAACCTTTGGGGGGGGTCTCACCGAGGATGAGGAGGGTGATGCCGTTGAACACGGCTCCCACGTAGGTCATCAACCACATGGCCAGGGCGAGCTGGGGGGGCACAGCACAGGTTTTGGGGGGTCCTGGGGGGTTTTGGGGGTCGGGGAGGAGGAGGAGGAGGAGGAAGGGGAAGGGGAGGAAGGCTCCGAACCTCCAGGGAATCCACCAGGTCCTCCACCAGGAAGAGGCGCAGCAGCAGCTGCAGCGCCCCGGGTCACGTGCTGGGCCACCAGGGCCGCGTGCGCCTGGAACGCCTCGGGGGACAGCGCCACGTCCACGTCCAGGTACGCCCTGGGGAGGGGGGAACCCCAAAATCTGTGTCTGCACCCCAAAATCCTGCCCTGAACCCCAAAATCTGCATCTGCGCCCCAAAATCTGCATCTGCACCCCAAAATCTGCATCTGAACCCCAAAATCCCCGCCCTGAACCCCAAAATCTGTGTCTGCACCCCAAAATGCCCACCCCGAACCGCAAAATCTGCATCTGAACCCCAAAATCTGCCTCTGCACTCCAAAATCTGCATCTGAACCCCAAAATCTGCCTCTGCACTCCAAAATCTGCAACTGAACATCATAATCCATCTCTGTCCCACCAGCCCTGGAACGCCTCAGGGGACAGCGCCAGGTCCAGGTACGCTCTGGGGAAAGGGGGGACCCCAAAATCCACATCTGCACCCCAAAATCCTACCCTGAACCCCAAAATCTGCATCTGCACCCCAAATTTTGTGTCTGAATGTGAAAATCCATCTCTGTCCCACCAGCCCTGGGAGGTGTCAGGGGACAGGGTCAGGTCTGGGTCAGAGATTGGGGTGAGGACACCCCAAAATCCCTGTTTGCACCCCAAAATCCTCCTCCACACCCCCAAAATCCCCATCCACACCCCCAATTGCCCCAAACCCACCCTGGGGATCCCCAAACCCCGCCCAGGGGATCCCCAAATCCCCCAGACCCACCCTAGGGACCCCAAACCCCCCCTGGGCACCCCAGACCCCCAGCCCCACCTGAAGGGGTGCCCAAACCCCCAAACCCCCTCCTGAAGGGGTGCCCAAGCCCCCCCTGGGGACCCCAGCCCCACCTGAAGGGGTGCCCAAGCCCCCAGCCCCACCTGAAGGGGTGCCCAGGCCCCCAGCCCCACCTGAAGGGGTGCCCAGACCCCCAAACCCCCCCCGGGCACCCCCAGCCCCACCTGAAGGGGTGCCCAAGCCCCCAGCCCCACCTGAAGGGGTGCCCAGACCCCCAAACCCCCCCCGGGCACCCCCAGCCCCACCTGAAGGGGTGCCCAGGCCCCCAGCCCCACCTGAAGGGGTGCCCAGACCCCCAAACCCCCCCCGGGCACCCCCAGCCCCACCTGAAGGGGTGCCCAGACCCCCAAACCCCCCCCGGGCACCCCCAGCCCCACCTGAAGGGGTGCCCAGACCCCCAAACCCCCCCCGGGCACCCCCAGCCCCACCTGAAGGGGTGCCCCTCGTCGGATTTCTGCAGCGCCTGCACCACGGCCCGGTACACGCGCAGGCTGATGGTGACCGAGAGCAGCGCCAGCGCCACGTGCGCCACCACCGTCACCGCGCTGAGCGTGGCCAGCGACAGCAGCAGCACCAGGCTGGCGCCGAAGGCCGCCGCGCTCTTCCTCACGTCCCGCCAGAACAGCAGCTCCTGCACGGCTGGGACAGACAGGGGGGACAGCGGTGAGAGGGGACAGACAGGGACAGACAGGGGGACAGCGGTGAGAGGGGACAGACAGGGACAGACAGGGACAGACAGGGGGACAGCGGTGAGAGGGGACAGACAGGGACAGACAGGGGGACAGCGGTGAGAGGGGCACAGACAGGGACAGACAGGGGGACAGACAGGGACAGACAGGGGGACAGCGGTGAGAGGGGGGACAGACAGGGACAGACAGGGACAGACAGGGGGGACAGCGGTGAGAGGGGACAGACAGGGACAGACAGGGACAGACAGGGGGACAGCGGTGAGAGGGGGACAGACAGGGACAGACAGGGACAGACAGGGGGACAGCGGTGAGAGGGGACAGACAGGGACAGACAGGGACAGACAGGGGGGACAGCGGTGAGAGGGGGACAGACAGGGACAGACAGGGACAGACAGGGGGACAGCGGTGAGAGGGGCACAGACAGGGGGACAGGGGGTGAGAGGGGACAGACAGGGACAGACAGGGACAGACAGGGGGACAGCGGTGAGAGGGGGACAGACAGGGACAGACAGGGACAGACAGGGGGGACAGCGGTGAGAGGGGGACAGACAGGGACAGACAGGGACAGACAGGGACAGACAGGGGGACAGCGGTGAGAGGGGGACAGACAGGGACAGACAGGGACAGACAGGGACAGACAGGGGGACAGACAGGGGGACAGCGGTGAGAGGGGCACAGACAGGGGGACATGGGGTGAGAGGGGACAGACAGGGACAGACAGGGACAGACAGGGGGACAGCGGTGAGAGGGGGACAGACAGGGGGACAGGGGGGGTTACAGGGGGACAGACAGAGGGACAGATAGGGGACAGCAGGGTCACACGGGGGGGACAGACAGGGACAGACAGAGGGACAGCGAGGTCACACACGGGGGACAAGGAGGGGACACGAGGAGGACACAGAGGGGACAAGGAGTGGACACAGGGGGACAGCGGGGTCACACACGGGGACACGGAGGGGACACGAGGGGGAATTAAGGAGGGACAAGGAGTGGACACAAGGGGAGATATGGGGGGACAAGGAGGGGACGTGAGAGGTGACAAGGGGGGACGCAGGGGGTGACAAGGATGGGACGCGAGGGGAAATAAATGAGGGACAAGGAGGAGACGGGGACACAAAGGGGGACACAAAGGGGGACAAGGACAGGTCATAGGGAGGACAGTGAGGGGACACAGGGATGACACGGGGTGACACAGACAGGTCACAGAGGGTGACAAGGATGGGACACAAAGGAGGACAAAGGGGTGACAAGGCCAGATCATAGGGTGACAGAGGTCACAGAGGGTGACAAGGAGGGGACACAGGAGGTGACAGAGGTCACCAAGGGTGACAATGAGGGGACGCAGGGAGGGTCACAAGAGGTCCCCACATTGTACCCCCCCCAATTTCCCCCAACGCCACTTTTCCCCTTCCCCATTAATGCACTAATTACCCTCGCTCATTAAACAGCCCCTTCATTACACACAGCAGTTAATTAATTACACCCCCCCGTTAAAACCAGGCGTTAATTAACTCCCCTCGATGTGCCGGCGGGTTTGGCCCAAAATTCCCCAGATTTTACCCCAAATCCCCGGATTTCACCCCAAAACAAGGCAGCCCTGGGCCTCCCCTCCCTGCTGCCCTCGGGGCTGCGCTGTTCCCATTTCTCCTCTTTTCTACCCCAATTTGGGGTCCACCCACAGCCCCCTCCCCCCCTTGCTGCTTTCGGCACCGTTTTGGGGTTCCAAATGCCCTTTTTGGGGTTCCAAAGCCCTTTTTTGGGGTTCTAAAGCCCTTTTTTGGGGTTCCAAATGCCCTTTTTGGGGTTCCAAAGCCCTTTTTTGGGGTTCCAAAGCCCTTTTTGGGGTTCCAAATGCCCTTTTTGGGGTTCCAAGGCCCTTTTTTGGGGTTCCAAGGCCCTTTTTGGGTCTTTACCTGCCAGGCGGGGCAGGGTCCCGGCCAGGGGGGGCCGGGGGGGGCTCCCCCAGTTCCTGCAGGATCTGGTGCTCCTGGACGGGGACAGTGGGGACAGCAGGGACATCCTTGGGGACATCCCTGGGGACAGCGGGGACATCCCTGGGGACATCCCTGGGGACAGCAGGGGGGCCCTCGGCCGGCGCCTCCTCGATGACGGTGTCGTCGGAGTCACCGGAGCTGTCGGCGTCCGTGGGGACAGCGGGGACACCCCCGGGGACGGCGGAGGTGCCACCGCTGGGGACGCCGTTCCCGGGGGCGCTGATGGCGCTCGTGATGCCGGTGACGGCGGTGACACCGCCGGCAGTGACGGTGACGCCGTTCCCGAGGCCGCCGAGGCCGCCCCCGATGCCACCGCCAGCGACGCCGTTGCCAATGCCGGTGACAGCGGTGACACCGGGGAAGCCGTTCCCCATGGCGGTGACACCGGTGACGCTTTTCCCCACTGTGGTGACACTGGCGACCCCATTCCCAATGGTGGTGACGCTGGTGACATCATTCCCCATAGCAGTGACACCGGTGACACCATTCCCCATGCTGGTGGCACCAGTGACACCTTTCCCCATTGAGGTGACAGCAGTGACACCACTCCCAATGCCAGTGACACCACTCCCAATGCCAGTGACATCACTCCCCACGGCAGCGACACTGGTGACACCATTCCCCGCTGTGGTGACGCCATTCCCAGCCCCGGTGACGCCGGTGACGCCATTAACGCCGCTCCTGCCGCCGCCGCCGTCCCCGATGCCATCCCCGCCGTCCCCGCCGCCGTTGTCCCCGCCGCGGTGCCGCTCCACCAGGTCCCAGGAGAGCAGCTCGCTGGTGAAGCTGCGCATCTCCCGCACGCAGCGCGACACCTCCTCCAGCGCCGCCGCCGAGCCGGGCAGGGGCCGCGCCAGCGCCGCCCGCCCGGGGCCGGTGATGGTGCCGGGGCCGGTGCCGGTGCCGGGGCCGGTGCCGGGGCCGGCGCGGGGCGAGGGCGGGAAGTGGCACTCGCGGCCCTCGGGGATCTGCGCCAGCGCCGGCCCGAACTCGCGGTCGAAGGCGGCGCGGTCCGGGACCACCTCGAACGGCGACTCCGGGGACTCGGGGGGGCTCGGGGGGGGACCCCGGTCCCGCCCGCCCGGCGCCGCTGCGGGGGGGGGGACACGGTGAGCTCAGGGGGCGCCCCGGGCCCGGCCGAGCGTCACCCCCGCTCTGTGCCCAGCGTTCGGTGGCCTCGGGGAATTCTGGGGTGCCCCCTGTCCCCCGTTCTGAGGGTCCCCTCGCGTTCTGTGGCCCCCGTTTGGTGGCTTCGGGCACCCCAGGGGGATTCTGGGGTGCCCCCTGTCCCCCGTTCTGAGGGTCCCCCCGTTCGGTGCCCCCCGTTTGGTGGCCTCGGGGAATTTTGGGGTCCCCCCCCCGTTCTGTCCCCACCATTCGGTGGCCTCGGGCACCCCCAAGGGGGTTTTGGGCTTCCCCCCCGTTCTGAGGGTCCCCCAATGCTCTGTCCCGCTCAGTTTGGTGGCCTTGGGGACTCCCAGAGTGGTTTTGGGGTCCGCCCTGTCCCCCGTTCTGAGGGTCCCCCCCGTTGTGTGCCCCCCATTTGGTGGCCTCGGGGGTTTTGTGGTGTCCCCTATCCCCCATTGTGAGGGGCCCCCCCATTTGGGGGCCTCAAGAACCCCCAGGAGGGTTTTGGGGTCCCCTCTGTCCCCCATTCTGAGGGTCCCTCCCATTCTGTCCCCCCCATTTGGTGGCCTTGGGCACCCCCAGGGGAATTTTGAGGCCCCCCCCTATCCCAGCCATGCGGTTTTGGGGTCCCCACGCAGATTTTGGGGTTCCCCCCCATTCCAGCCATGCTCCCCAAAATTCAGGGGTTCCCCCGATCTCAGCCAAGCCTGGGGGCGGTTTTGGGGTCCCCCTGCAGAATTTTGGGGTCCCCCGATCTCAGCCATGCGTGAGGGTAATTTTGGGGTCCCCCAGAGAATTTTGGGGTTCCCCCATGCGGGGGGGGGGGTCAAGCGGCGGCACAGAGGCTCCCCCCAAACCCCCCCAAATACACCCCAAAATCCAGGGAGGAGAGACCCCTGCTTGGGGCTAAAAACCCCAATTTTGGGGCTAAAAATGCCCATTCTGGAACCAAACCCAAACCCAATTCTGGGGCTAAGAAAGAACATTTTGGGACCAAACCCAAATCTCATTTTGGGGCTAAAAAAGCTCATTTTGGAACCAAACCCAGACCCCATTTTGGGGTTAACCCCCCCCCATTTTGGGTTCAGATTGATGTTGGGGGGGGACACCCCAAACCTGCAGCTTTGGGTGCTGAAAATTGGGGGTGTCCCTCTATTCATTTTTGGGGTGAAACCGCCCAGTTTTGGGTCTGGGGGTTCCTTCAGCCCCTCCCCATTTTGGGGGGGATTTTGGGGTCTCTCCCCCCCAGTTTTGGGTCTGGGGTTCCTTCAGCCCCTCCCCATTTTGGGGGGGATTTTGGGGTCTCTCCCCCCAGTTTTGGGTCTGGGGGTTCCTTCAGCCCCTCCCCATTTTGGGGGGGATTTTGGGGTCTCTCCCCCCATTCCAGCCCCCCCAGCGGCGGGTGGGACGCGGCGCAGGCGGGTCGGGCATTGGGGGGGGGGGGGGGGGGCAGGAATTTTTGAGGCCAAAGCACAGAAAATGAGGAATTTCACCTCGAGCAGCAGCGGGGGGGGCGTGCAAAGCTTTGGGGGGGGAGGGGAGCAGCCTTGGGGTGCAGGGGGTGAAGCTGGGGGGGTCACCCCGAAAAAAGGCCAAGAAACCGAGATAAAGAGCAGGAAAAGAGAGCAAAAGAAAAATGTCTGGGTTTGGTCAGTTTAACCCTTTGTTGCCCCATTTTTGGGGGGGGAGGGGGGGCTCAGCGGCGTTTGTGCCCCCCCCCCCAAAAAATCCAGGGGTTATTTTAGGGGGATTCCCCCTTTGATGTGACATTGAGACCCCAAACCAACCTTGGGGAGCCCCAAAATGGCTCTGGGGACCCCCCCCAAATCCAGGGGGCTTTTTTAGGGTGGGGGGCTCCCCGATTCCCCCCTCCCCAGACATTTTTCTTTCTGAGGATGAAGGAAAAAAGGAAAAAAGGAGGAAGAGAGGGGCAGACTTGCCTGGTGAAGCCGCAAAGAGAGAAACGGGCTGGGAGGAGGAAGAGGAGGAGGAAGAGGAAGAAGAATTGGGGGGATCTGCAAGAGAACACAGAGGGTGAGAGCTCGGCACCCCCCAAAAATGCCCCAAACCCCCAAAATCCCCCTCCCCCCCCAAGGAGGCGGGGCCGGCACGGCTTCATCGTCGCCAAAATCCACCAGGAAAATTCCAGGCTGCAATCCCCAATTTTGGGCATTTTCACCTCGGTTTTTTCCCCCAGCTCTGGGGGCAGGGAGCGGCGCAGGGACGGGTCCCGAGGGGGGCACCCCTAAATTCCCTCCCCGAGGGGGAGATTTGGGGTGAAACCGCGGAGTTTTGGGGTTCGGTGGTGCCCAGGGGTGGGAATTGGGGTGAAATGCTGGGAATTGCAGAGTCAGGATGCTCTGGAGCCATGGATGGAATGATGGGCTGTGAAATTCCCGCTCCCCAAAATCCGAGGCAAGGACGGACGGAGCAGCACCAGGTCCCCAACGACCCCAAAAAACACCAAAGTTCCCTTTTCTGGGCATTTTCCCCCCCGTTTTGCTGAGAGATGTGGGGGTGGAGGTGTCGCTGCCCATCAAAGCCAACCTCTCAAAATCTTCTCCACCGACCAAATCTCCACTTCAAAGCCTCTTTGTCCTCTAAAATCTCCCTATAAAAACTTATTTACCCCTTTGAAATCCCCCTAAAAGCATCATTCCCCAAAATGTGCTCCTCCAAAGGTCTTTTCTTCTCTGTTTTACCCCAAAACTTCTTTAACCCCTCATTTCTGTCCCCCAAGCCCCTCAACCTCACAGAGACCCCCAAAAGGCCTCAATGCCCCCTCAAGTCCCTGCACCCCAAATCCGCTCCCCCAAGGCCTTTTCTGCCTCATTTTCCCCTCTCGTTCTTCCCTCACCCGTTTCTAACCCCCTCTAAAACACTTTTTACCTCACACCGAGCCTCCAAACGCCGCTTTTCCGCCAGATCTTCCCCCCAAAGGCCTCCTGCTCCCATTAACCGCCGCCTCAAGGCTTTCCCTCGCTATTTCTGCCCCTCCCAGCCGGTTTTTACCTCACACCCAACGCCCAGAGGCTCCTTCCCCTCACGCCCCCGCCGAGGCCTCACCTCCCGCACCCCCCTCAGGCCCCGCCCGGCCCTTACCGAAGCCCGACATGGAACCGCCGACCAGGCCCCGCGTGGAGGAGGCGGAGGACGAGGCCACGGAGGTGGACGAGGAGCTGGAGGAGACGAGCGAGGACTGCGCGGCGGGATCGGCCATGGCGGCGGCGGCGGCGGAGCGCGGAACGAGCCCGTCCGTGCGGGGCGGCGGCCGCGCCCCGACTGCGGGGGGGGCGGTGCCGGCGGAGGCGTGGCCGGCGACAGCAAACCAATCAGCGCCCCGCACCTGCTGCATGTGGGAGGAGCTGGAGCGCCTGGACCAATCAGAACCTCGGCATGGCGGCGCACCGCCCTCCCGCCGCAGCTCGGCGCTGATGCGCATGCGTATAACGAAGGGGGCCCCCGCAGTTGCCATGGCAGCAGCGGGAGAAGGAGAAGCTGCGCCTGCGCGCGGCTGGAGTGGCGCGGTGCACGACGGGAGTTATGGTCCCAAGGGAGCCCCACATGAGGGGAAGGGGTTCTGAAGGGTTCCTGTGCGGGAGAACCGTTTTGGGGGCTCTGCGGCCCCGCACTCCCGTCACAGGATCTCCTATAGCGGGGATTCCCCCGTGGAATGTCCTCCTAAAGGCGGTGAGGGTCTTTAGGACGTTTCTTAGAGGGCGGGGGGAGAAGCCTGCACCCTCCTAAAGGCTCCTAAAGGCCCCAGGTCCTTCCCCAGTGTGGGGGGGCGCAGAACCGCTCCCTGAGGGGGGGAAGCGGCCTCAGAGCGCCCCGAGGGGCTGGGGGAGACCCCCGGGGGGGCAGCGGCCATAGAGAGCCCCGGCGGTCCCGGGAGCGCCGCCACTGCCGGCAAAGGGCGCCCCCTACCGGCCGGGAGGACGGCTCGCTGCACATCCGGTAAGGGCGGGGCCAGCGCGAATCACGTGAGATCACCCGGTCCCGCCCCTCCCCTTTGGCTCCGCCCCCGCCCCGTCAGCGCCCGCGGAGACGCCAATGGCAGCCGGAGGCTCGGCTCTGACGTCATGGAGCCCCGCCCATTCATGCGATGAGCAAGGGGGCGGGGCCCGGGGGGATGCGTGACATTTGATTGGGCCAATGGCGAGGCGAGGGCGGAAGCGGCTGAGCCAATGAGAAGCCATGTTTGGGTAAAAGGGCGCGGCCTCCCCAGGAGTAGGCGGGGCCGCTGGCGAGCGGCCAATGGGGGCAGAGGGGGCGTGGCCAGCGGGGCCGCCGGGACGCGGGGGGAAGCGGCGGTCGCGGAGCGGTGAGTGAGCAACCACGTGACCTCCGGTATCGCCCGACTGTCGCGACATGACCCCGCCGTGGGGGTCAGCGCTGGGGGGGGGGGAGGGGCCGCCCCCCAACCCGGGGACCCCCGCGACCTCCTCGACCCCCCCCCCCAACACACGGAGCGGAATTGGGGACCCCCGTGGGACCCCCTGTGGGACCCCCTGTGGGAACCCCTATAAAATCCCATGTGGGACCCCTATGGGATCCCCTATAGGGCCTGCGACCCTCTGGGGTCCTCAGAGTTTTTATGGGGCTGGGACCCCCTATGGGACCCCCTATACGAACCCCTTTAGGATTCGCTATAATATCCCCTATAAGCTCCCCTATAAAATCCCATATGGGATCCCCTATAGGGCCTGCGACCTTCTATGGGGTCCTCAAAGTCTTTATGGGGCCCGGGACCCCCATGGGACCCCCTTTAGGACCCCCTAGAGGATCCCTTACAGAATTCCCTACAGGATCCCATATAGGATCCTTTATAGGACTTGTGACCTTCTATAGGTCCTCAGGGTCTTTATGGGGCCCAGGACCCCCTATGGGACCCCCTATGGGGTTTGGGACCCCCTTTAGGATCCCCTATAAAATCCCATATGGGATCCCCTATAGGGTTTGGACCTGCCATGGGACCCCCTATGGGATCCCCTATGGAAGCCCCTGTGGGGTTTGGGACCCCCTGTCGGATCCCCATATGGGGCCTCCTATGGGACCCCCTGTAAGTCCCAAGACCCCCCTGTTCCCCCCCCGTAGGAACAGAGACCCCCCATAGAGCCCCTATAGGGCCCAGAGCCCCATTTTGCCCCATTTCTCCCCATTTTTACCCATTTCCCTCCATTTTGCCCCATTTTTTTCCCATTTCCCCCCATTTTTACCCCAGTTTCCCCCATTTGCCCCGGTTTCCCCCAGTTTGCCCCAATTTTTCCCCATTTTGCTCCATTCCCCCCCTTTGTTGCCCCATTTCCCCCATTTTCCCCCAGTTTCCCCCAGTTTCTCCCAGTTTCCCCCATTTTCCCCAATTTCCCCCACTTTTTCCCATTTTCCCCCAGTTTGCCCCATTTTGCCCCAATTTCCCCCATTTGCCCCAGGTTTTTTTTTCCATTTTGCCCCAGTTTCCCCTGGTTTTGCCCCAGTTTGCCCCGGTTTGTCCCGGTTTGCCCCTCGGTGCCCCCCCCGGTGCCCCCCCCGGTGCCGGTCGGACTTTGCCCCCCCCGGTCAATGATTCACCGGGGAGGGGGCGGGGGGGGGTCGGGGAACCGGCCGGACAGACGGACAGAGGGGGGACACCGGGACAGAGGGGGGACACCGGGACACAGGGACAGACGGACACCGGGACAGAACGGTGACGGTACCGGGGATGGGGGGGGTTCGGGAGGGAGGGGACACCGGGACAGACGGACAGAGAGGGGACAGCGGGACAGAACGGTGGCGGTACCGGGGATGGGGGGGTTCCAGAGGGGAAGGGACACCGGGACAGACGGACAGACGGACACCGGGCCAGACAGGGGACGGGACGGTGCCGGTACCGGGGATGGGGAGGGGGCTCGGGAGGGGCTGGGGTCGTGCAGGGGGTGGGAGGGGGCACGGGGACACTCGTGCAAGGGGGGGGTTGTGCAAATGGGGAGGGGGGTTTGCAAAAAAGGGGGGGAGGAGATTCGTGCGAATTTGTGCCAAAAGGGGAGGGGGGTTTGTGCAAGGAGGGGGGGGGGACGCTTGTGCAAAAGGGGGGAGTTGTGCAAGGGGGATTGTGCAAAATGGGGAGGGGGATTTGTGCAAAAAGGGGGGGATTGTGCAAAATGGGGGGGACGCTTGTGCAAAGCAGGGGAATTTTGGGAGGGGGTTTGTGCAAAATGGGGAGGGGGATTTGTGCAGATTTGTGGGGGGGGATTCTCGTGCAAGAGGCGATTGTGCAAGGGGGGGAGGGGGGTTGTGCAAGGGGAGGGGGAGGGGGGGTTGTGCAAGGGGGACAGGCCGGGCCTGAGTGTGCAAGGGGGCTGTTGTGTAAAAATCCTGGTGCGGGAGGGGGATTTGGGGGATTTTGGGGGATTTTTAGGGATTTTTTGGGGGGGGTTGGGTGGGATTTCGGGAGATTTTAGGAGGGATTTTTTGGGGGAATTTTGGAGGAATTTTTGGGGAAATTTTGGGGATTTTGGAGGGGGAATTTGTGGGATTTTAGGGGATTTTTAGGGATTTTTGGGGAATTGGGGGTTGGGATTTGGGAGATTTTTGGAGGAATTTTGGAGGAATTTTTGGGGGGAATTTGGGGGATTTTAGGGGATTTTTAGGGATTTTTTGGGGAGGAATTTGGGGGAATTTTAGGAGGCATTTTTTGGGGTAAATTTGGGGGAATTTTTTGGGTGAGAATTTGGGGGAATTTTTTGGGGCATTTTGAGCAAAAATTGGGGATTTTAGGGGGGAATTTGGGGGGATTTTGGGCTGAGACCCCCATGCAAAGGAAGATCAAAGTGGGGTAGGTCAAAGGTCACTGGGGCAGAGGTGAGCGGGGGAGGGGGAGCCCGGGGGCTTTTTGACTCGGGAGGGGTCAAAGGTCAGCGGGGCAGAGGGGATTTGGGGGGAGGGGCGGGGGATCCTCCCTTTGAGGAGGGAACGGGGGTCTCAATTTCCTTCCCCCGCCCCTCAATTGTCCAAATGATCCAATTTCCCTTCCTTTCCCCCCCCAGATGTTCCAGCTGTGCCGCCCCCGCGGGGGCCGCGCCCTCCTGGGGCTGCGGCTGCTCCGGGGCCCCCCCGGGCCCGCCCGGCCCGTCAGCTACCGGCCCCTGAGGAAGGTGCTGGTGGCCAACAGGGGTGAGTGATGGGAGACCCCCGGGACCCCCCCTTTAAACCCCCTGAGCCCCCCAGACCCCTCAGCTCCCGGCCCCTGAGGAAGGTGCTGGTGGCCAACAGGGGTGAGTGCCTGGAGACCCCTCCTCAAACCCCCTGAGCCCCCCTGAGCCCCCCATGAGACCCCTGAGTGTCCTGAGACCCCCGGCCCCTGCACAAGGTGCTGGTGGCCAATAGGGGTGAGTGCCTGGAGACCCCCCGAGACCCCTCCTCAAACCCACCCTGAGACCACCTGAGAACCCTTGAGATCCCCCTGAACCCCTCTGAGAGCCCATTGACCCCCCTGAGACCCCCCTGAGACCCCCGGGACCCTCCAATGTCCCTTGAATCCCCCCCCCGACCCCGTGTGGCCCCTGGTGAGGTTGCCAAGTTGTTGTCCCCAGGTGTCCCCGTGTCCTCAAGTGTCCCCAAGGTGTCCCCAGGCGTCCCCAAGGTGTCCTCAGAGTGTCCCCAGGGTGAAGTCACCACCCACATGTTCTGGGCGTGCACAGAAGCTGAGGACCTGCATGGTGGCCCTGTCCCTGTGTCCCTGTCCCTGTGTCCCCAATGTCCCCAATGTCCCCAATGTCCCCAATGTCCCCAGGTGAGATCGCCATCCGCGTGTTCCGGGCCTGCACAGAGCTGGGCATCCGCACGGTGGCCGTGTACTCGGAGCAGGACACGGGGCAGATGCACCGGCAGAAGGCGGACGAGGCGTACCTGGTGGGGAGGGGGCTGCCCCCCGTGCAGGCCTACCTGCACATCCCCGACATCATCCGCGTGGCACAGGTACGGGGACGCACCTGGGGACAGCTGTGACACAGCTGCGACACACCTGGGGACAGTGGGGACATGGGGGGACACAGCTGCGACACACCTGGGGACAGTGGGGACATGGGGGGACACAGCTGTGACACACCTGGGGACACGGGGGGTGCCCACAGGGGTGTCCAGACGGCCCCATGAGCCCCCAAATCCCCCATGGGTGCCCTGCTGGCCCTGGGGGTCCCAAAGCCCCCCAAAGCCCCCCTAATCCCCCCATTTCCAGGAGAACGAGGTGGACGCCATCCACCCCGGGTACGGGTTCCTGTCGGAGCCCTGGGGGTCCCAAAGCCCCCCAAAGCCCCCCTAATCCCCCCATTTCCAGGAGAACGAGGTGGACGCCATCCACCCCGGGTACGGGTTCCTGTCGGAGCCCTGGGGGTCCCAAAGCCCCCCAAAGCCCCCCTAATCTCCCCATTTCCAGGAGAACGAGGTGGACGCCATCCACCCCGGGTACGGGTTCCTGTCGGAGCGCGCCGATTTCGCCCAGGCCTGCCTCGACGCCGGCGTTCGCTTCGTGGGGCCGCGGCCCGAGGTGGTCAGGAAGATGGGGGACAAGGTGGAGGCACGGGCCATCGCCATCGCCGCAGGTTTGGGGGGCTGAAAGGGGCTTTGGGGGGTTAAAAGGGGCTTTGGGGGGGTTAAAAGGGGCTTTGGGGGGGTTTAAAGGGGGTTTGGGGTGTTTGGAGGGGCTCAAGGGGGGTTGGAGGGGCTTCAAGGGGGATTTGGGGGTGCTTAAAGGGGATTTGGGGAGGGTGAGAGGGTTTGGGGAGGTTATAGGGAGTTGGGGGGGGTTAAAAAGGGGTTTTGGGGGTTAATGGGGGTTTGCAGGGTTAAAGGGGCATTTTGGGGGTTCAAGAGGGTTTGAGGGTGTTGGAGGGGTTAAAGGGGATTCAAGGGGTTAAAAGGTGGGGTTGGAGCGGTTAATGGGGGCTTTGGGGAGCTTCAAGGGGGATTTTAGGGGGGTTCAGGGGGCATTTGGAGGAGCTTAGGGGCATTTTGGGGGATTTTAGGAGGTATTCTGGGGGTTCCAGGGGGGATTTGGGGCACCTGGGGGTATTTTGGAGGGTTTCAGGGAGGGGATTTTTGGGGTCTGGGGGGATTTTTGGGTTCTGGGGGTATTCTGGGGGGTTTCAGGGGGTATTTTGGGGTTTCAAGGGGGTATTTTGAGGGGTTTCAGGGGTATTTTGGGGACTCTGAGCCTCCGTGCCCGCCGCAGGGGTGCCGGTGGTGCCGGGGACGCCGTCGCCGGTGTCGGCGCTGGCCGAGGCTCGGGACTTCGCCAGCCGGGTCGGGTTCCCCGTGATCCTCAAAGCCGCCCACGGAGGGGGCGGCCGCGGCATGAGGGTGGTCCGGGCCCCCCAGGTATGACCCCAGACCCCAAATCCCCCAGGAACCCAAACCCCAGAGCCCCGAATCCCCTGAACCCAAACCCACAGGGACCCAAATCCCCTGGAATTCTGGTGCCCAGGAACCCAAATCCCCCAGACCCAAATCCCCCAGATTCCCCCATCCACAGGAGCACAAATCACTCAAAATCCCAAATCCCCCAGGAGTGCCAAATCCCCAGAGTCCCAAATCTCTGAGAAATGAAATTCCCCAGAAACGTCAAATCGCAGCAACCCCAAATCCAGCAACCCCAAATCCCTGGGACCCCAAATCCAGCAACCCGAAATCCCAGCAACCCCAAATTTGGGGTCCCTGGAATCTGGGGTCCCTGGATTTTGGGCTTTCTGGATTTCGGGTCACTGAAATTTGAGGTCTCTGGATTTAGGATCCTGAGTTTCGGGTCGCTGAAATTTGGGGTCACTGGAATTTGGGATTCCTGAAATTTGGGGTTCCTGAGTTTTCAAGATCCCTGGAATTTGGGGAGCCACTTTCGGGGTCCCGCAGGAGCTGGAGGAGAATTTCTCGCGCGCCACCTCGGAGGCTTTGGCCGCCTTTGGCAACGGGGACCTGTTCGTGGAGAAATTCATCGAGCGCCCGCGGCACATCGAGGTCCAGATCCTGGGTACGGCTGATTTGGGGCCTGGTGGGGCATTTTTGGGGTTCTCTGATCCCTTTTGGGGTCCGATGGGCCATTTTTGGGGTTCCAGTTGCATTTTTGTGGTTCCCACTTCCATTGTTGGCGTTCCCAGTTCCATTGTTGGGGTTCCCAGTTCCATTTTTGAGGTTCTCAAGTCCCTTTTGGGATTTCTGGTTCCATTTTTGGGGTCAGTATTCCCATTTTTGGGTTCCTCATCCCCCAGGTGACTCCCACGGGAACGCGGTCTATCTCTATGAGCACAACTGCTCTGTGCAGGTCCCTTTTGGGGTTCCCAGTCCCATTTTTGGTGTTCCCAGTCCCACTTTTGGGGTTCCCTGTTCCTTTTTGGTGTATCTAGTCCTTTTTGGGGTTCCCAGTCCCATTTTTGGGGTTCCCAGTCCCATTTTTGGTGTCAGTTTCTCCATTTTTGGTGTCAGTTTCTCCATTTTTGGGGTCAGTTGTCCCATTTTTGGGGTCCCCAGGTGACTCCCACGGGAACGTGGTCCATCTCTACGAGCGCGACTGCTCGGTGCAGCGCCGGCACCAGAAGGTCGTGGAGATCGCCCCGGCAGCGCGGCTGCCCCCGGAGCTGCGGGCGCGCCTGGCCGACGACGCCGTGCGCCTGGCCCGGCAGGTGACACCTGGGGACAGCCCTGGGGACAGCGGGGACAGGCTGGGGATAGTGGGGACGTGGCAGGTGACACCTGGGGACAGCCCTGGGGACATTCGGGACAGCCATGGGGACATAGTGGGGACAGAGGGGAGAGGATGGGGACAGCCCTGGGGAAATGGTGGTGGGATCCTGGGAGGACACTGGGGGACCCAGGTGGACATTGAGGGGGCTCAAATGGACATTGAGGGATCAGGAGAACAAGGGAAGGACCCAAGGAGAACTTTGGGGTTCCTGGGTGAACATTGAGTGACCAAGATGGACACTGGGGGGGCTCAAGTGGACATTGAGGGAGCCAGGTGGACATTGGGGAACTGAGGTGGACATTGAGCGACCAAGATGGACATTGAGGCACCCAAGTGGACATTGAATGACCAAGATGGACATTGGGTGACCGAGAGGGACATGGGGGGACCAAGATGGACATTGAGTGACCAAGGTGGACACTGAAGGACCCAGAAGAAAATTGGGGTCAAGGAGAACATTGGGGTTCCTGGGAGAACATTGAGGGACCCAAGTGGACACTGAGGGACCAGGAGAACATCGAGGAACCAGGACAACCCGAGAAGGCCCCCAGGAGGACTTTGGGGACCCTTGGGGACGCTGGGGGGCTCCAGGAGCCGGGCTGGGGGACACCCCGGGGTCTGCAGCCCCCAACCCTCCCTGAGCCCGGCCCGGGGGTCCCAGGTGGGCTACGAGAACGCCGGCACCGTGGAGTTCCTGGTGGACCAGAGCGGGGACTATTACTTCATCGAGGTCAACTCGCGGCTGCAGGTGGAGCACACGGTCACCGAGGAGATCACCGAGTGAGCCGGGGGGACCCCAAAACCTGGGGGGACCCAAAAACCCCGGGGGGGGAACCCAAAAATGGCATTGTCCCAATTGTCACCAATGTCCCCATTGTCCCCCATCGTCCCCCGCTGTCCCTGTTCCCCCCATTGTCCCCGTGTCCCCCATTGTCCCCGTGTCCCCTAACCCCGCTGTCCCCCCGTGTCCCCAGCGTGGACCTGTGTCCCCTGACCCTGTGTCCCCCCACATCCCCCATTGTCCCCGTGTCCCCTCACCCCCCTAACCCATTGTCCCCATTGTCCCCGTGTCTCCAGCGTGTCCCCATGTCCCCTAACCCGTTGTCCCCTCGTTGTCCCCATTGTCCCCAGCATGTGCCCATGTCCCCTAACCCATTGTCCCCATTGTCCCCTTGTCCCCCATTGTCCCCATGTCCCCAGCATGTCCCCATGTCCCCTAACCCCCTGTTCCCCTGCTGTCCCCATGTCCCCTAACCCGTTGTCCCCTCGCTGTCCCCGTGTCCCCAGCGTGTCCCCGTGTCCCCTAACCCGTTGTCCCCTCGCTGTCCCCGTGTCCCCAGCGTGTCCCCGTGTCCCCTAACCCGTTGTCCCCTCGCTGTCCCCGTGTCCCCAGCGTGTCCCCGTGTCCCCTAACCCGTTGTCCCCTCGCTGTCCCCGTGTCCCCAGCGTGTCCCCGTGTCCCCTAACCCGTTGTCCCCTCGCTGTCCCCGTGTCCCCAGCGTGGACCTGGTGCACGCGCAGCTCCAGGTGGCCGCGGGGCGCTCGCTGCCCGAGCTGGGGCTGCAGCAGGAGCGGATCCGCGTCAACGGCTGCGCCATCCAGTGCCGGGTGACCACCGAGGACCCCGCGCGCGGCTTCCAGCCCGACACCGGCCGCATCGAGGTGAGGGACCCCCGGGACGGCCCCCGGGACCCCCGGGATGGGGACGGCGCCAGGGTACCCCCGGGATGGGGACAAATGGGACATTGGGATGGGGACAGTGCCGGGACCCCGCGCGCGGCCTCCAGCCCGACACCGGCCGCGTCGAGGTGAGGGGGGACCCCCGAGACCCCCGGGACCCCCGGGATGGGGACGGCGCCAGGGTGGGGACGGTGCCACGACCCCCCCGGGGCACCCCTGGGGACCCCCAGGTTTGGGACAGCCCCAGGACCCCCACCCATGGATCCCCCCTTGGTGTGTCTGAAGGGTTGGAGGGGTCTGTGGATGTGTGTAGCGTTTGGAGCGTCTGTAGGGTCTGGAGGCGTTTCCGTGAGATTTTGGGGTGTTTCCATGGGATTCTGGGGGTGTTTCCATTGGGTTCCACGGTGCTTTTAGGATTTGGGGTGTTTCCATTGGATCTCGATGTGTTTCCATGGATTTGGGCTGTTCCCATGGGATTTTGGGGTCTCTCCCACAGGTTTTTCGCTCCGGGGAGGGCATGGGGATCTGCCTGGACAGCGCCTCAGGGTGTTCACAGATTTGGGGTGTTTCCATTGAATTTTGGGCTCTTTCCATGGGATTTTGGGTCTCTCCCACAGGTGTTCCGCTCCGGGGAGGGGATGGGGATCCGCCTGGACGGCGCCTCGGCGTTCCAGGGCGCTCTCATCTCGCCCCATTACGATTCCCTGCTGGTCAAGGTGGTGGCGCACGGCCCCGACCAGCCCGCGGCCGCCGCCAAGATGAGCCGGGCGCTGGCCGAGTTCCGCATCCGGGGGGTCAAGGTGGGGCTGGGGGGTCAAAATGGGGTTGGGGGGTCCTTGGGGGGCTGTGGGAGGTATTTGGAGGGGGTTCAGGAGGGTCCTGTGTGGGGCAAGAGGGGTTTGTGTGAGGGAAATGGTGCGGGAAAGGATTTGGGGGGTCCTGAGGTGACATTTAGGGGGTGTGGGAAGGGATTTGGGGGGTCCTTGGGGGTCACAAGGGGTTGGGAGGGGTCCTGGTGTGACCCAGGAGGGGTTTGGGGGTCTCAGGGGGGGTCCTGTGTGACAAGTGAAGGATTTGGGGGGGGGGGGGGGGGGTCTTGGTGTCCCTCAGGTGGAATTGAGGGGGTTCTGATGTGGCCGGGAGCCCCCAGCCCCTCCCCAGCCGGGGGTCTCCAGGAGCCCCCTGATCCCCCCTGTTCCCGCGGTTTGGGGGTGCTGCAGATGCCCCCAGGCCCGGGGGTCTCTGTGAGCCCTCAGCACCCCTGTTCCCACATTTGGGGGTCCCTGTGAGCCCCCTGACCCCCCCATTTCCCCGCAGACCAACATCCCGTTCCTGCAGAACGTTCTGGCACACCCGCAGTTCAGGGGTGCAGTTTGGGGGTCTCTGGGTGCCCCCAGCCCATCCCGGGGGTCTCTGGGAGCCCCCTGACCCCCCCATTTCCCCGCAGACCAACATCCCGTTCCTGCAGAACGTTCTGGCACACCCGCAGTTCCTGGCAGGTGCTGCTGACACTCAGTTCATCGACGAGAACCCCGAGCTGTTCCACCTGCGGCCGGGCCAGAACCGCGCCCAGAAACTGCTGCACTACCTGGGTGGGCATGGGGGGCACAAATGTACACCTGGGGGGGACAAATATACACCTGGGGGGACAAATATACACCTGGGGGGCATAAATGTACACCTGGGGGGACAAATATACACCTGGGGGGCACAAATATACACCTGGGGCAGCGGGGGCACCTCTGCTGCTCTACCTGGGTGGGCAAAAATCCCTTCCCTGTGGGGTTTTCGGGGAGCTGGGAAGGGTTTGGGTGTCCCTAAGGCATTTTTGGGGGAGTCCCCAGGTTTGTCACCCCCCCTGTGTCACACCTGTCCCCCCCCCCAGGTCACGTGATGGTGAACGGGCCCAGCACCCCCCTCCCGGTGAAGGCCAAGGCGGCGCTGGTGGAGCCCACCCCCCCTCCGGTGCCCATGGGTGAGTGGGGAGCACCCCAATGTGTCCCCAAAGTGTCCCCATAGTGTCCCCAGAGTGTCCCCATAGTGTCCTCAATGTGTCCCCAAAGTGTCCCCAGAGTGTCCCCAATGTATCCCCAAAGTGTCCCCAATGTGCCCCCTTTACTGCCCCCTGCCCCCTTTACTGCCCCCTTCCCCCTTTCTGACCACTACCCCCCTTTACTGTCCCCCTTTCCCCTTCCTCTGACTTCTGCCCCCTCTCTGGCCCCTTTCCTGCCCCCTTTACTGCCCCCTGCCCCCTTTCCAGCCCCCCTAACCTCTGCCCCCCATGCCCCATTCAGGTGCCCCCTGCCCCCTTTCCTGCCCCCTTTCCTGCCCCCTGCCCCCTTTCCAGCCCCCCTAACCTCTGCCCCCCATGCCCCATTCAGGTGCCCCCTGCCCCCTTTCCTGCCCCCTTTACTGCCCCCTGCCCCCTTTCCAGCCCCCCTAACCTCTGCCCCCCATGCCCCATTCAGGTGCCCCCTGCCCCTTTCCTGCCCCCTTTCCTGCCCCCCTGACCGCTCTCCCCCGTTCCCCCGTGCAGGCTCGCCCCCCGCGGGCCTGCGGGCCGTGCTGCAGCGCGAGGGCCCCGCGGGGTTCGCGCGGGCGCTGCGGGCGCACCGGGGGCTGCTGCTCACCGACACCACCTTCCGCGACGCGCACCAGTCCCTGCTGGCCACGCGCGTGCGCACCCGCGACCTGGCGCGCGTGGCGCCCTTCGTGTCGCACGCGCTGAGCCCGCTCTGCAGCATGGAGACCTGGGGAGGTGGGCGGGGCTACGGGGTGGGCGGGGCTAAGGGAGGCGGAGTTTGATGGGGTGGGGCTGAGGGGCGGAGCAGTAAGGGTTAATGGGGTGGGGCAGCAAGGGGAGGAGCTTAAGTGGGTGGCGCAGTGAGGGGAGGGTCTTAATGGGGTGTGGCAGTGAGAATTAATGGGGTGGGCTAGTGAGGGGAGGGGCTTAATGGGGTGGGGCAGTGAGGGGAGGGGTTTAATGGGGTGTGGCTTAAAGGGGAGTGGCCTCAACAGAGGAGGAGCTTAATGGGGTGTGGCTGAAAGGGTGGGGCATTCATGGGAGGAGCTTCAGCAGGACCACCTGGGGCTGAGGAGGAATGGGCAAGGGGGCGGAGCTTGAGTGGGTGTGGCTTGGGTGTGGCTTTTGGGGTGGAGCTTTCCCTGTGGGTGGGGCTTGCACAGGGACAGGGGGGTGTGGCCAAGGCAGGGCTTGAATTAAGGGGCGTGGGTTTCATTTGATGGGCGTGTCTCGCCCACGAGGGGCGTGTCCACGTCCCGGGGGCGTGTCTGAGGGCGGGGCGTGTCCCCAGGCGCCACCTTCGACGTGGCCATGCGGTTCCTGCACGAGTGTCCCTGGGAGCGGCTGCGGGAGCTGCGGCGCCTCGTGCCCAACATCCCCTTCCAGATGCTGCTGCGGGGCGCCAACGCCGTGGGCTACACCAACTACCCCGACAACGTCGTGCACAGGTGAGAGGGGACACGGGGGGACACCGCAGGGACACCTCAGGGACATGGGGACACCATGGGGACACGGGGACACCATAGGGACACAGGGCGCCAACGCCGTGGGCTGCACCAACTACCCCGACAACGTGGTGCACAGGTCAGGGGGGACGCCCTGGGGACATTGGGGACACCTTGGGGACATGGGGACACTTTGGGGACACCACAGGGACAGGGGGACACAACGCCGTGGGCTGCACCAACTACCCCGACAACGTGGTGCACAGGTCAGGGGGACACCATGGGGACATGGGGACACCTTGGGGACATGGGGACATTGGGGACACAGAGAGATGTGGGAGACAAGGGACGTTGGGGGACATGAGGATACAACAGGACAGAGGCCAGCAGACCCCATGGGGACACTGAGGACATGAAAAGGTGACACTGAGGACAAAACAACAGCACAGAACAACCCCGAGTGACCAAAGCGACCCCAACCCCTAAATCTCCCTTTGGGCCACCCCGAGGCGTCCCCATGTCCCCAACCAATGTCCCCGTGATGTCCCCGTGGTGTCCCCAGGTTCTGCGAGGTGGCCGCGGCCAACGGCATGGACATTTTCCGCGTCTTTGACTCCCTCAACTACGTGCCCAACCTGCTGCTGGGCGTGGAGGCCGCGGGCAGCGCCGGCGCCGTGGTGGAGGCCGCGCTCTCCTACACCGGCGACGTGGCCGACCCCGCGCGCACCAAGTACAGCCTGGGCTACTACCTGGGGCTGGCCAAGGAGCTGGTGGCGGCGGGGACGCACATACTCTGCATCAAGGTGGGCGTCTGGGGGGTCCGGGGGAGATTTGGGGGTGTTTGGGGGGAGTTTGGGGGTCCTGGGGTGGTTGGGAAATGGTTGGGTTTGGGGGAATGGGATGGGGCTGGCCAAGGAGCTGGTGGCAGCAGGGACACACATACTGTGCATCAAGGTTTGTGTGGGGGGGGGTCCTGCGGGGATTTGGGGGTGTTTTGGGGAGGTTTGGGGGGAGTTTGGGGGTCCTGGGGTGGTTGGGAAATGGTTGGATTTGGGGTTGGTCTGGAGCTGGCGGTGGCGGGGACACACGTGCTCTGTATCAAGGTGGGCATTTGGGGGGGTCCTGGGGGGTTTCACAGAAATCTGGGGGGATTTGAGGGGAATTTGGAGGGATAGGGAAGGAGATCTGCAGACTGGGAGGGAGGATTTGGTGCTCCCCTCTTGTCCAAGGCTGGGCGGGACCAGCCCAGGGTGGGACGTTGAGGGTCCCTGTGTCCCCCACACCCCCTGTGCCCCCCCAGTGACCCCCATGTCCCCTCCCCAGGACATGGCCGGGCTGCTGACGCCCGCGGCCGCCCGGCTGCTGGTGGGGGCGCTCCGGGAGCAGCACCCCGAGGTGCCCCTGCACGTGCACACCCACGACACGGCCGGCGCCGGGGTCGCCTCCATGCTGGCGGCCGCCCAGGCCGGCGCCGACGTGGTGGACGTGGCCGTGGACGCCATGTCCGGCATGACCTCCCAGCCCAGCATGGGCGCCGTGGTGGCCTGCGCGCGGGGGACGTCCCTGGACACAGGTGGGGACACGGGGACACAGGTGGGGACACGGGGGATGGACATGGGGACATCCCTGGACACAGATGGGGACACGGGGACACAGGTGGGGACACGGGGGATGGACATGGGGACATCCCTGGACACAGGTGGGGACATGGGGACACAGGTAGGGACATGGGGGGACATCCCTGGACACAGGTGGGGACATGGGGATGGACGGGGGGGGACATGGAGGGTATGGGGGGACAGCGAGGGTTTGAGATGTCACCGAGGCTTTGAGATGTCCCCAAGGGTTAAATGGGACAATGAGGGTTTGAGATGTCAAACGCGCTGCAGCGCGTGTTCCAGTACAGCGAGTGCCACGCTGTCCCCGCCATGTCCCTGCCATGTCACTGCCGTGCCTCCAGGCTGTCCCCACGCTGTCCCCACGTGTCCCCACGTGTCCCCACGTGTCGCTGTCCCCAGGGCTGGACCTGCAGCGCGTGTTCGAGTACAGCGAGTACTGGGAGGCGGCGCGCGGCCTCTACGCCGCCTTCGACTGCACGGCCACCATGAAGTCGGGCAACGCGGACGTGTACGAGAACGAGATCCCGGGCGGGCAGTACACCAACCTGCACTTCCAGGCGCACGCCATGGGGCTGGGACACAAGTTCAAGGAGGTCAAGAAGGCCTACACCGAGGCCAACAAGCTGCTCGGGGACCTCATCAAGGTGTGGGGGCGACGGGGGGCCCAGGGGGGTCTGCATGGGCTGGGTGATGTCCTCTGGGTGGTGTCCATGGGGTGGGGGTCTCCATGGGGTGGGTGGTCTCCTTAGAATGGTGTCCGTGGGGTTGGGTGGTCTCCACAGAAGATCTCCATGGGGCAGATGGTGTCCATGGGGTGGGAGGATCTCTGTGGGGCGGGTGGTCTCCATGGCTGGGTGTTCCACCAAGAGCGATCATGTGGTGACCTCCAGGGTCCCCCCAAGCTGACCCTGAGCTGACCCATGAAATGACCCCCAAGATGACCCCAAAAGTTGACCCATGAGGTTCCCCCCACACTGACCCATGAGATGACCCATGAGGTGACCCAAGAGCCGATCCTTGAGTTGACCACAAGTAGCCCCATGAGTTAACCCAAGAGTGGACAGTGAGGTGGCCCCGAGGTGACCTCAAACTGACCCCTGGTGACCCCCGGTGCCCCTGGCGCCCCCAGGTGACGCCCACGTCGAAGGTGGTGGGGGACCTGGCGCAGTTCATGGTGCAGAACGCGCTGTCCCGCGAGGAGGTGGAGGCGCGCGCGGACGAGCTCTCCTTCCCCCTCAGCGTGGTGGAGTTCCTGCAGGGCCACATCGGGGTGCCCCCGGGCGGCTTCCCCGAGCCCTTCCGCTCCAAGGTGGGCGCTGGGACACTGGGAGGGACTGGGATGGGAGTGGGAGGGACTGGGAGGGGCTGGGATGGACTGAGAGAGGAGTGGGAGGGACTGGAAAAGAGTGGGATGGCACTGGGATGGACTGGGAGGGACTGGGAGGATGTACTGGAGGTTGTTGCCATGGCAACAGGATGCTGCGGTCCCTGCTGCCATCTCCATCGCTGGTTGCCACGGCACCCACCCCATTGCCACATCCCCTGTCCCATGTCCCTCATCCCATTCCCGTAATGTCCCCTGTCCTGTCCCCTGTCCCCCGTCCCATTGCCATGGTGTCCCTGTCCCATGTCCCTGTCCTGTGTCCCCGCCCCGCTGCCATGTCCCTGTCCCATTGCCATGTCCCCCACCCCATTCCCATGATGTTCCCTGTCCCTTGTCCCCCACCAACCCCCGTTTATTTATTTCCCCCTTGTCCCCCCAGGTTCTGAAGGATCTCCCTCGTGTCAAGGGGCATGCAGGGGTGTCACTGTCCCCTGTCCCCTGTCCCATGATGTCCCCTGTCCCATTGCCGTGATGTCCCATTCCCATGATGTCCCCTGTCCCATGATGTCCCCTGTCCCATTCCCATGATGTCCCCTGTCCCATTGCCATGATGTCCCCTGTCCCCCCAGGTTCTGAAGGACCTGCCGTGCGACGAGGGGCACCCAGGGGTGTCGCTGTCCCAGTCCCATGATGTCCCCTGTCCCCAGGTTCTGAAGGATCTCCCTCGTGTTGAGGGGCATGCAGGGGTGTCACTGTCCCCTGTCCCCTGTCCCATGATGTCCCCTGTCCCATTGCCGTGATGTCCCATTCCCATGATGTCCCCTGTCCCATGATGTCCCCTGTCCCATTCCCATGATGTCCCCTGTCCCATTGCCATGATGTCCCCTGTCCCCCCAGGTTCTGAAGGATCTCCCTCGTGTCGAGTGGCACCCAGGGGTGTCGCTGTCCCAGTCCCATGATGTCCCCTGTCCCCAGGTTCTGAAGGATCTCCTGCGCGTCGAGGGCCACCCGGGGGTGTCGCTGTCCCCTGTCCCCATTGACCCCCCGTTTGTTTTTTGTCCCCCCAGGTTCTGAAGGACCTGCCGCGTGTCGAGGGGCACCCAGGGGTGTCACTGTCCCCTGTCCCCTGTCCCATGGCGTCCCCTGTCCCCCCAGGTTCTGAAGGACCTGCCGTACGACGAGGGGCACCCAGGGGTGTCGCTGTCCCAGTCCCATGATGTCCCCTGTCCCCAGGTTCTGAAGGACCTCCTGCGTGTCGAGGGGCACCCAGGGGTGTCACTGTCCCCCCTGTCCCCCACCCCATTGACCCCCCAATCCCATTTATTTCCCCCCAGGTTCTGAAGGACCTGCCGCGTGTCGAGGGGCACCCAGGGGTGTCACTGTCCCCTGTCCCCTGTCCCATGATGTCCCCTGTCCCCCCAGGTTCTGAAGGACCTCCCGCGCGTCGAGGGCCGCCCGGGGGCGTCGCTGCCCCCCCTGGATTTCGAGGCGCTGGGCCGGGAGCTGGGGGCGCGGCTCGGGGCCCCCCCCAGCCCCGAGGAGCTGCTCTCGGCCGCGCTCTACCCCAAGGTGTTCGAGGAGTTCCACTCCTTCCGCAGCACCTTCGGGCCCGTGGCCTGCCTCGGCACCCGCCTCTTCCTCGAGGGGCCCACCGTGGCCGAGGAGTTCGAGGTGGGCGCCGGGGGGCGCTGGGGGGCACTGGGGGGGACTGGGAGGGGATTGGGGGGCACTGGAGGGGAGTGGAAGGGAATGGGATGGAGTGGGATGGCACTGGGAGGGACTGGGAGCGACTGGGAGGGGCTGGGATGGATTGGGAGGGAATTGGAGGGGAGTGAAGGGCACTGGGAGGAACTGGGAGGGAATTGGAGGGGATTGGGGAGCACTGGGAGAGACTGGGAGGGACTGGGGGGGGATTGGGGGGCACTGGGAGAGACTGGGAGGGACTGGGGGGGGATTGGGGGGCACTGGGAGGGGATTGGGAGGGACTGGGGGGGGATTGGGGGGCACTGGGAGGGGATTGGGAGGGAACTGGGATGGACTGGGGGGGCACTGGGAGGGACTGGGATGGACTGGGAGGGAATTGGGTCTTGTGCACTCCTGGAACTCCTTGCCCCACCCTGGAGCCCCTTACACACCATTTACACAAGCTTTACACGCGGTTTACTCTCAGGTCTCCTAGGTGGAGCTGGAGCGGGGGAAGAAGCTGCGTGTCCCTTACGCACCAGTTACACACTCTGGAAACCCTTACACACCATTTACGCATGATTTACTCCCTTACACACAACTTACTCACCCTTTACTTGCAGGTGGAGCTGGAGCAGGGTAAAACCCTGCGCACCAAGGCCCTTACACACCAGTTACACACCCCTGGACACCCTTACACACCAGTTACACATCTCTGGACACCGTCACACACCCTTACACATGATTTACTCCCACTTTACTCCCAGGTGGAGCTGGAGCGGGGTAAGACGCTGCACATCAAGGCGCTGGCGCTCGGCGACCTGAACGCGGCCGGGCAGCGCGAGGTTTTCTTCGAGCTCAACGGGCAGCTGAGATCCATCCTGGTGCGGGACACGCAGGCCCTCAAGGTGGGTTTGGGGGATTTTGGAGGATTTGGGGGGATTTGGGGATTTGGGGGGATTTGGGGGATTTGGGGAGGTATGGGGGGGTTCAGAGGAATTTGGGGGATTTTGGAGGCAGTTTGGGGGGAATTTGGGAGGGATTGGGGGAATTTAGGAAGAATTCGGGGGAATTTGGGGGGATTTGGGGGGGTTTGAGATGATTTAGGGGTGTCTGAGGGAGTTTTGGGGGTTCTTTATTTTTTCCAGGGCTCTGTGGGACTTTTTGGGGGCCGTTCTGGAGGGCTCTGAGCACCTTTGGGGGGCTCTGAGGGAGTCTGGGGGGATCTGGATTTTTTTGGGGGGCTCTGAGGGATTTTGAGGGGACCCAGGGGTGGCTTTGGGGGCACTCCAGGAGGTTCTGTCTGGGGTGAGGATCCCTGGGGTGACTCTGGGGTGACTTTGTGGTGACCTTGGGGTAATTTTGGGGTAACTTTGGGGTGACTTTGTGGTGACTTTGGGGTGACTCTGGGGTAACTCTGCGGTGACTTTGGGGTGATTTTGGGGTAATTTTAGGGTGATTTTGGGGTGACATTGGGGTGATTTTGGGGTGACTCTGGGGTAACTCTGCGGTGACTTTGGGGTGATTTTGGGGTAATTTTAGGGTGATTTTGGGGTGACATTGGGGTGATTTTGGGGTGACCTTGGGGTGACTTTGGGGTAATGTTAGGGTGATTTTGGGGTAATTTTGTGGTGACTTTGGGGTGACTCTGGGGTAACTCTGTGGTGACATTGGGGTGACACCGCGCTGACCCCAGACCCCCCCCCCCATATTTCCCACCCCCCCCCAGGAGATGCACGTGCACCCCAAGGCCGAGAAAGGCGCCAAGGGCCAGGTGGGCGCCCCGATGCCGGGGGAGGTGGTCGAGGTCCGGGTCAAGGAGGGGACGACGGTGGCCAAGGGGGACCCTCTGTGCGTGCTGAGCGCCATGAAGATGGAGACGGTGGTGACGGCGCCCGTGGGCGGCAAAGTCACCAAGGTCCACGTGCGCCCCGGGCTCAGCCTGGAGGGCGAGGACCTCATCGCCGTCATCGAGTAGGATTCGGGGGGTGTCCCCCCCTAAAAACCCCCCCCAGATAACCCCCAAACCCCCCTGGAAACGACCTCGCCAGAACAGAGCGCGGCCCCTTTAAGAGCCCCCTCCCCGTGGGTGGCGCCCCCTGGCGGGCGCAGGGCGGTAAAACAAGGCCTTAATTAGAGGGGGGGCGTGTGTTAATTTGGGGGGGGGCCACGTCTTAATTAGGAGGTGCCCCGTGAAGGGGGGGTCCCGCTTTTGGGGGAACGCCTCATTTTTTGGGGGGGGTAACACTAATTTGGGGGGGGAGAATCCCCTTTTTTAGGGTGGTACGATCCATTTCGGCGGGGGGGGGGGGGGAGCCACACCCAGAAATTGGGGGCGGCCCCCCCCCATTTTTTTGGGCATTTCACCCCAAATTTGGGGGCTGAAACTTCTGAGGGGGGGGTGGGGCAGAATTTTGAGGAGGGGTCACCCCCTTTATTGGGAGGGGTTTAATTTTCATTTACCCCAATTTTGTCTCCCCCCCCATTTTGAGCCGCCCCCCCCCTTTTTTTTTGGGGGTGTCCCTCCCCGTTTTTTGCGGTCCCCTCCCCCCATCCCTGCCAAGCTGCCTTAGGGGGGATCTGGAGAATTTGGGGGAGGGGTCGGGTGGGCGTGGCCGCCCCTCCCCCACCCCCCCTTTCTGCTTTTGCCAAACGCCCCCGGGGGTGGGGGAGGGGAGGGGGCGGAGCCTGTGACCAAAGGGCGGGAATTGAACTGGACTTTGTGGGGGGGGAGGGGCGGCCCCTCCCCCCCCCGCGGAACTGGAGAGGGAGGGGCCGCCCCTCCCCCACCGCCCCCTCCCCCACCCCCGATTTTGGGGGGTTTCGGGCAATAAAAACTGGAACTAACGGCACCCGCGGTGTGGGGGAGGGGCTGCCGAGACCCCCGCGTGACCCCACCCCCAACGTGGGGGCGTGGCCTGAGCCTAAGGGGGCGTGGCCTTCATCACGCAGGGCGTGGTCAGTGAGCACAGAGGGGCTTTAATTCCCAAAGGGGGCAAAGTGGGCGTGGCTTCAATGCACCCTCCACTGACCCCCAAAAGGGGCGTGTCCCAACACAATGGGCGTGGCCACCATTCTCTGGTGGGCACGGCCTTAGTGTTTCTTCCCCAACCCAAACTGGGCGTGTCCCTGCCTAAGTGGGTGTGTCCCTCCCAAAAATGGGCGTGTCCCCAGATGGGTGTGCCCCTGCCCTAAATGGGCGTGTCCCTAAGTGGGTGTGTCTCTCACATAACTGGGCGTGTGCCAGCTGGGTGTGTCCCTCCTTAACCTCAAAATGGGCGTGTTCCCCCCAAAATTGGTGTGTCCCTCCCTAATGGGGCGTGTCCTTCCCCTAAATGGGCGTTTCCCTCCCTAATGGGGCGTGTCCCTCTCCTAAATGGGCGTGTCCCTCCCCTAACCTCAAAATGGGTGTGTCCTTCCCCAAAATGGGCGTGTCCATCCCTAATGGGGCGTGTCCCTCCCTAAATGGGCATGTCCCTCCCCAACCAGGCATGGCCCCACCCCCTTTATGCGTTCCCTGTGGGGGCGGAGCCACATGGGGAGTGGCCATGCATGACCCCACCCCCTTTTCACATCCCATAGGGGGGCGGAGCCACACAGGGCGTGGCCGGGCATGGCCCCACCCCCTTTTTCACACCTCTACGGGGGCAGAGCCACGTGGGGCGTGGCCGGGCGTGACCCCGCCCCTTTCCCACGCCCCTACGGGGGCGGGGCGGCGCGGGGCGGGGCCGGGCGCGGCGCGGGCGCGGCCGCGGCCTTGCGGGCCAGCTTGGCCAGCAGCGGGCTGTGCGGGTGGCGCTGCCGCAGGTGCGCCAGGTGCGCGTCCTGGCTCTCGGCCGTGCCGCCGCACTCCTCGCACACGTAGAGCTTGGCCCGGCGCTCCTTGTAGCCGTAGCGCTGCGCCACGCCGTGGATCTTGCGCAGGTGCGACTCCAGCGAGCAGCGCTGCGTGAAGGCCTTGTCGCACAGGGAGCACTTGTAGGGACGGACACCTGGACACGGGGACAGAGGGACACGGGGACACGTGGCATTGTCACACAGCACACCTGGACAGGGGACACGGACTGTGAATGGGGGGTCGCACAGGGAGCACTTGTAGGGACGGACACCTGGACAGGGGGACAGAGGGACACGGGGACACGTGGGGACATGGACAGCGAATGGGACACAGGGCATTGTCACACAGCACACCTGGACAGGGGACATGGCATTGTCACAGAGCGAGCACTCGTACGGATGGACACCTGGACATGGGGACAGAGGGACAGTGACACATTGTCACACAGCACACCTGGACAGGGGACATGGACAGTGAATGGGAGACAGGGCCTTGTCGCACAGGGAGCACTTGTACGGGCGGACACCTGGACAGGGGGACATTGGGGACACAGGGCATTGTCACACAGGGGGCGCTTGTAGGGACAGACACCTGGACAGGGGACAGAGGGACATACAAGGTGAGGGGAGATTGGGACCAGGCTGGTTGCTGTCACTGTTGTCCCTGTCCCCAATCCCGTTCCGATCCCGTTCCAATCCCGCTCTCACCGGTGTGGGTGCGCACGTGGCGCTTGAGGTCGAAGGCGTCGTTGAACCTTTCCCCACCCCAATCCCACCCCAATCCTGTTCCAATCCCAGCCCAATCCCGTTCCCATCCCATCCCAAACCCGTTCCAATCCCGCTCTCACCGGTGTGGGTGCGCACGTGGCGCTTGAGGTCGAAGGTGTCGTTGAAGCCCTTGCCGCAGTAGGGGCACCGGTGCCGCTTCACCTCGCTGTGGCACTTGAGGTGCCGGTTCAGCATCCGCTGGAAGCCGAAGCTCTTGTGGCACACGGGGCACGAGAAGAGCTCGGAGCCCCCCGGGACCCCCGCGGCCACCGGGACCCCCACGGGGACCCCCCCGGCCAGGGGCAGCCCCGGGGGCAGGGGGGCGCCCAAAGGGCCCGAGGGGACCTGGGAGAGAGGGGAGGAAGGGGTTAAATGAGGAAGGGGTTAAATGGGGGGGGCACATCCCTTGGGACCCCCCGGTTATGGGGAGAGCCTCCCTAGTTTTGGGGACCCCCCTCCCAAAAAGCCGTAAGGGACCACCCACCCTGGGCACCCCCAATTTTGGGGACCCCCAGCTCACCTTGGTGACCCCCATGGATTTTGGGGACCCCCTCCCCAAATTGGGGACCCCCAGTTTTGGAGACTCCTCCTCCTCACCAGGAACCCCCATCACAGAGACCCCCCCAATCCCAGGGACGCCCCCAGTTTGGGGACCCCCAATTTTGACCCCCCCCAGTTTTGGCACCCTTAATTTTGGGGACCCCCACCAGTTTTGGGACCCCCACTTTTGGGGATTCCCCCCAGTTTGGACACCCCCAATTTTGGGACGCCCAATTTGGGGTACGCCCCCATTTTGAAGACCCCCAATCTCAGCCCCCCCTCCCCATTTTGAGCCCCACCAGCTCATTTTCTCCCCCCCCCACCCTTTCAGGACCCCTCCAAATTTCGGGACCCCCCCCCCCAGATTTGGGGTCCCCCCCTTTACCTTTCCCTTGGGGTGCAGGAAGGGCCCGGGGGGGGCGCGGGGGGGCAGCGTCATGTCCAGGGGGGACGCGGGGGCCTCGCCCACGGCCGGCTCGGGGTCCCTGCGCAGGGGGCAGCCCCCCAGACAGACTGGGGGGGGCACGGCTTCAGGGGGGGTCCTGCACCCCCAAACCCCCTCCCCAAAACGGGATCCCTCCAAAAAAACCCCCCAAAAATCACCCCAAATGTGACCCTCCCCCCCAAAAAACGGGATCCTTCAAAAAAAAAACCCCAAAATCACCTCAAATGTGACCCCCCCCAAAAAACGGGATCCCTCAAAGAAACCCCCCCAAAATCATCGGGAAACCGCAAACCTGACCCGACACCCCCTCCCCAAAATAGGATCCTTCCAAAAACCCCCCAAAAATCACCCCACACGCAATTCCACCTCCCAAATTAGATCCTTCCACAAAAAACCCAAAAATCATCGGGACACCCCAAACGTGCCCCCCCCCCCAATGACGGGAGGAGGATTTGGGGGCCCCTCCCCCGCTCCCCTCCCCCGCCCTTTTGGGGTTCCCCGGACCGGTCGGGCGGCTCCGGCCGCGACGCCCCAAATTACAGCCCCGAGTGACGCCCCAAATTACAGCCCCAAATTACAGCCCCAAATTAGGGGTTTCCGGCGGGTGGCGCCCGCGTGGGCCCCGGGGGGGGGACGCCACCCCCGCCCCCCCCTTGGGGACACGGGCGACACCCAAAAATCCCCTCCCCCACCCAGGCGGGCAGCCCAAAAATCCCCTAAAATCACCCCAAAATCCTCCCCCAGACACCCCAAAATCCTCCCCTAAATCCTCCCTCAAAACCCCCCAAAATCACCCCAAAATCCTCCCCTAATTTCTCCCCCAGACACCCCAAAATCCTTCCCTGAATCCCCCCAAAATCATCCCAAAATCCTCCCCAAGCCCTCCCCAGTGTCCAAACCCCCACCCCAAAATGGGTCTGGGGGTCCGGGGAACCCCAAAATCCTCCCCGGCCCCCCCTTGTACCAGAGTTTGGGTGGGATTTTGGGGCTGAACCCCAAATTTGGGGACGCCCCTGGAGGGGGAAGGAGGTTGCCCCAAAACCTCCAAAATTGGGGTCCCTAAAACTCCTGGATCCCCAAAAGTCCAAAATTCTTTGGTTCTTCCGCACACCTCCAAAACATTTGGGACACCCCAAAAATTCCTGGGACCCCAAAATTCCTGAGTCACCCCCAAATTATTGAGCCCTCCAAATTCCTGAATCCCCCCAAATTCTGCAGTCCCCCCCCAAAATCCTGAGTCCCCCCCAAATTCCTGAGCCCCCCAAATTCCTGAGTTTTCCTGGACATCTGGTCCCCCCAAAATCCCTAAATCCCCCCAAATCCCATCTCCCAATGGATCCTGCCCCCCCAAATCCCATTTCGCGATGGATCCCGACCCCCCCAGCCCCCCAGACGCCCCCCAGATGTTGCCCCCCGTACTGGGCACGTAGATCTCGGCGCGCTGCTCGTCCGGGAGCTCGCTCCAGTTGCGCTTGGCCGTGGCCACCACCGGCTTCTTCACCAGGAACGCGCGCGGCATGGCCGGGGACGGTGGATCCCTGATCCCGATAGATCCCCGATGGATCCTGATTGATCCCGATGGATCCTGATTGATCCTGATTGATCCCAATGGATCCTGATTGATCCCGATGGATCCTGGTTGATCCCGATGGATCCTGATGGATTCTGGTAGATTCTAATAGATCCTGATTGATCCAAGTGGATCCTGATTGATCCCGATGGATGCTGATGGATTCTGATTAATCCTGACTGATCCCAATGGATCCCAATGGATTCTGATCAAACCTGATGGATCCTGATTGATCCCAATGGATCTCGATGGATCCTGATGGATTCTGATTAATCCTGATGGATCCCGCTGGGTCACGATGGATCCTGATGGATTCTGATTGATCCTGATGGATCCCGATTGATCACGACGGATCCCTGACTCCAGCCAATGGATCCCAATGGATCCTTATGGATTCTGATGGATCGATGGATCCCCTTATCCCAATTGATCCTGATAGATTCCCCAATCCCAGCCCGATAGATCCCAATGGATCCCCCACAGGATCCTCAGTCAGGTTCGATGCCGGATCCCTGTTGGGTTTGATCCCAGATCCGGAGTGTTTGGTCAATATCCGCAGCCAGTCCCAAATCCTTGCTCAGTTTTGGTGCTGGATCCCAAAGATTTGGTCGCTATCAGCACCAAACCCCAGATCTTTGGTGGGTTTTGATGCCGGATCCGGAGGATTTGGGTGATTTCGGCTCCCGGTCGCAGATCCCAGGGTGGGTTTGGTGCTGGATCCTTGATCCTGGTACCAGATCCCCAATCCCAGAGGATCCCGGATTTGGGCTCAGATCCCGGGGATTGGGGCAGTTCCGGTGCCCGGTCCCGGTCTGGCGTCACCACCGCGATCCGCTGTCACCGCTGTCACCGCTGTCACCGCTGTCCCCACCCGCTGTCCCCACCCGCTGTCACACCGGTGCCACCGGCCCCAAGCCACCCCCTCAGCACCGGGGCCGGCTGTCCTGGGGCTGTCCCGGTTCTGCCGTCCTGGTGCCAGTCCTGGCTCTGTTATCCCAGTCCCGGCACTGTTATCCCGGTTCTGTCCCTGGTCCCAGCTCTGTTATCCCGGTCCCGGTTCTGTTATCCCAGTCCCGGCTCTGTTATCCCGGTTCTGTCCCTGGTCCCAGCTCTGTTATCCCGGTCCCGGCTCTGTTATCCCGGTCCCGGTTCTGTTATCCCAGTCCCGGCTCTGTTATCCCGGTCCCGGTTCTGTTATCCCGGTCCTGGCTCTGTTATCCCGGTCCCGGTTCTGTTATCCCGGTCCCGGCTCTGTTATCCCGGTCCCGGCTCTGTTATCCCAACTGTCCCGGCTCTGTTATCCCAACTGTCCCAGCTCTGCTGTCCCGGTTGTGCTGTCCCGGTGTTGTCCCAACTCTTCTATCCTGCTTGTGCTGTCCCGGTCCTGTCCCGGTGTTGTCCCGGTCCCAGTAGTCCTGTCCCGGCGCTGGAGCTGCTGTCCCGGTCCTGTCTCGGTCCCAGCCGTGCCGTCCCAGCCGTTCCGTTCCGTTCCGTGCCAAGCCGAGCGGTGCCGGTCCCAGCCGTGCCGTCCCAGCCGTTCCGTTCCGTGCCGAGCCGCGCGGTGCCGGTGCCGGCGGTGCCGCCCCGCCGCGCGTCCCCCGTCCCGCCCCGCGCTGCTGTCCCGGACCGGTTCCGCCGGTCGGGCCGGGCCGCGCCGCAGCCGGAGCCGGTCGGGCGGGCGCCGCTTGGGAAATAACGGGGGAGCCCCCGCCCCGGCCCGGGGACAGCACCGGGGACACCGGGAACATCAGGGGACATCGGGACATTGGGGGACACCACCAGGGACATCGGGGGACATTGGGACGTTGGGACATGGGGACATCGCAGGACACGGAAGGGCATTTGGGGACATTGGGACGCGGGGACATTGGGGACACTGGGGACACCGGGGGGCGCCTGGGGACATCAGGGACACGGGTGGGCATTTGGGGACATGAGGACTTTGGGGACAGAGGGACACGGGGACATTGTGCTGAGGGACGTGGGGACATCGGGGACATCGGGGATGGGGACATGGAGACTTTGAGGACACGGGGACAGAGGGACACGGGGACAGACGGACACAGCGATGGCGCTGTCGCCAGGACCAGGGGGTGTCAGAGGTCACCTGGAGAGACCGGGGGGGTCACCTGCACACCCGTGCCACCATGGGGGGGGTCACGGTGTCCCAGGTGGGGGTCAGGGTGTCCCCAGGGGTGTCAGGTGCCCTTGGGGGTGTCATGCTGTCCCCAGGGGGGTCACCTGCCCCCCCCCTCCTCCCCGGTCCGGTTGGTGCGGTCGGGGCGGGTCCCCGGTACCCCGGGGGGGGGGCGGGGCCGGGAGCGCGGCCGGTCCGACCGGAGCGGGGGGGGGGGGGACACAGGGAGGGGACACTGGGGACACAAGGGGGGGACAATGGGGGGGCCAGGGGGGTTCAGGGGTCCTGTAGGGCCCAGGGGGGCTCTGTGGGTCCATAGGAGTCCCCTCAGCCGCCTGTGGGTGACCCCACACCAAATTACGTCACTCTATATGGAATATGACGTCACCCACCGCTGCTGTGACATCACCGGGGACGAGCGGAAACCTGGGGGGGGAGGGGAGCGCTGTGACGTCACAACGTTGCTCCCGGCAGCCCCCGCTGCCATAGCGGGGGGGGATGTGTGACGTCACGGTTTTGAGGCGGGTTGCAGTGACGTCACGGCGCTCCCGGCAGCCCCCGCGGCCATGGCGGGGGGGGGTCCCTGGGCCCGGCTCGCGGCCGCGCTCGCGCCCCCCGCGCCCCCCGCCCTGCGCCGGCCCCGCCCCTCCGCACGTCATCAGGTGTGCGACGGCAGAGAGGGGCGGGGCCGGGGCTGGGGGGGTTGGGGTCACCTGAGGGGAGTTTGGGATCCCTTGAGGAGAATTTGGGATCTTTGGGTGCTATTTGGGGTCCCTGGGGGTGATTTGGGGTTTCTTAAGGGCAATTTTTGGTCCCTTGAGGAGAATTTGGGGTCCCCGGGTGTGACTTGGGGTCCCTTGAGGGGAATTTGGTGTTTCTTCAAGAGAATTTGGGGTCCCTTGATGGGATTTAGGAGTCCCTGGGTGTGACTTGGGGTCACCTGGAGTGGGTTTGGGTTCCCTTAAAGGGGATTTTGGGATATTCAGGTGTGACTTGGGGTCACCTGGGGATGATTTGGGATCCCTTAAGGAGAATTTTTGGTCCCTGCTGGGCCCATTCGGGGTCCCCCAAACCCCCCTCATGTTGGGGGTCCCTCCGGGGGTCTCTCCCCCTGACCCCCTCCCCGCTTGCAGACGGAGCTGCTGCTGCTGCTGCTCGATTCCCCGCCGCTCCCTGAGCGCTGCCCGGCTGGGGCCGATCCCGGTGCCGATGGCTCCGATCCCGGTGCCGCTCTGCTGGCGCTGCTCTCGGAGCCCGCCCCGGGCCCGCCCCGGGCCCTGCTGCTCGTGGCCGCGCTCTCGGTGCTCGCGGCCCGCGGGGACCGCGCGGGGCTGGCGGCGCTGGCGGCGCTGCTGCGGCGGCCGGGAACGGCGGCGGGAGCCCCGGCGGCGGCCGCGGAGTGCGAGCGGGAGCTGCGGCGGATCGCGGCCGCCACCGGGATCGCCGGGATCACCGGGAACATCGGGACCCTCGGGACAACCGGGACCATCGAGATCCCCGGGATCACCGGGAGCCCCACCGGCACCGGGACCCCCGGGACCACCGGGACCCCCGGGACCACCGGGCGGGGCTGCCCCGCGCTGCAGCCGCTGCTGCTGCTGAGGGCGGAGGGGGCGGCAGGTGAGTGGGAGGGGGTCCCAGTATGGACTGGGAGGGTCCCAGTGGGTCCCAGTAAGAATTATGAGGATCCTGGTCGATCCCAGTAAGAGTTGGGAGGGTCCCAGTAAGGGTTGGAGTGTCCCAGTGGGTCCCAGTAAGGGTTATGAGGATCCTGGTCAGTCCCAGTAAGGACTGGGGAGTCCCAGAGGCTCCCAGTAAGGACTGGGGGGTTCCCAGTGTGTCCCAGCAAAGACTGGGAGAGTCTCAGAGGCTCCTAGTAAAGTCTGAAGGGGTCCCAGTAAGGACTGAGGTTTTCCCAGTAAGGACTGGGAAGGTCCCATAAGACTGAGAGGGTCCCAGTGTGTCCCAGTAAGGACTGGGAAAGACGCAGTAAAGTTTTGGGCATCCCAGTAAGGACTGGAGGGTCCCAGTCAGTCCCAGAAAGAGTTGGGGGGGGTCCCAGTCAGTCCCAGTAAGGACTGGAGGGTCCCAGTGTGTCCCAGTAAGAGTTGGGAGGGTCCCAGTATGGACTGGGAGGGTCCTGGTCGGTCCCAGTAAGAGTTGGGAGAATCCCAGTGTGTCCCAGTAAAGTCTGAAGGGGTCCCAGTAAGGACTCGGAGGGTCCCAGTGGGTCCCAGTAAGGGCTATGAGGATCCTGGTCGGTCCCAGTAAAGGTTCTGGGGATCCCAGTAAGAATTAAGAGGGTCCCAGTAAGGACCGAGAGTGCCCCAGTAAGGTTTCGGGGGGTCCCAGTCAGTCCCATAAGAGTTAGGAGGCTCCCAGAGGCTCCCAGTAAGGTCTGAAGGGGTCCCAGTGTGTCCCAGTAAGGATTGGGAAGGTTCTGGTCGGTCCCAGTATGGACTCGAGGGTCCCAGTCAGTCCCAGTATGGACTGGGACGGGTCCCAGTAAGGACTGGGAGGGTCCTAGGGGGTCTCAGTAAGGACAGGGAGGGGGACCAGTCAGTCCCAGTAAGGTCTGAAGGGATCCCAGTGGGTCCCAGTAAGGACAGGGAAGGTCCCAGTGGATTCTGGAGAATCCCACAGGGAACTGTGCTAGATCCCAGTAAATCCCAGTAACATCCCAGTACACTCCAGTCCAGTACTGGGAGCATCCTCGGGGGGGAGGTTGGGAGATCCGGGGGTTGGGGGATCCCCCACTCCCCCCGACCCCTGATCCCTCTTCCCCCCCCAGACCCGGCGGATCCCTGGGGAGAGGCGGGGCTGGATCCGGGTGAGTGCAGAGACCCCCAAAATCCCTGGGACCCCCCCCCAAAAAATCCCAGAGACCCCACCTCAAAATTCCCAGACCCCCAGAGGCCCCCCAATCCCAGGGACTCTCCCCAAAATCCCAGGGACCCCCCAGGACCCCCAAGTCCCGGGGTCCCCCATAACCCCAGGGAACCCCAGGACTCCAAATCCCAGGGACCCCTCCCCAAATCTCAAACCCACCCCAGAACCCCCCAAACCCAGGGACCGCCCCCCCAATCCAGGACCCCCAATTCCCAGACCCCCCCAAGATTCCCCCCTTTTATGATCCCCCCCATTTCAGTCCCACCCCCCCATTTCTGACGCCCCCTCCCCTTTTCCCCCCCCCAGGCTTTGCCTTCGGCCTCGCCCCCCCCGCCCGGGCCCAGCTCCTTCATCTCCCCCGTTCCGGTGCCGGGGGGGGGGGTCCCGGGAGCCCCCCCGGTTTTGGCGTGCGCGGACCCGGCCCCGGTGCAGGCGGCGCTGCTGGGGGGGGGTCTCGGCGCGGGGGGGGCCCCGCGGTTGGCGGCGCTGGCGCTGCACCCCGCGCTGCCCCCCCCCCTGCGCCTCTTCTTCCTCCTCTGCCTCCTCCAGGGCGGGGGGCGCCAGGGGGGGGACCCCCAAAACCCGCCCCGCCCCCCCCCCCTCGCGGAGCTGCCCCCCCACGTGGCGGCCGCGCTGTTCCCGGGGGGGGGCGGCGGCACCGGGGACCCCCCCGAGCTCTTCCTGCCCCGCTTCGAGGCGGCCGCGGCGCTTTGCGACCCCCCCCAAATGATCCCGGGGGGGGCTGTGAGACCCCCGACCACCCCCCAAATAATCCTCCCGGGGGGCCGCGAGTGGCTCTGGGGGCAGGTGGAGTTTTTGGGGGGGGGTCCCCCCGATTTGTTCTGCCGGGCCGTTCTCTCCTACTGCCGCCGTTTCGGGGGGGTCCCGGGCGGGGCTTTGGGGGTCGCGGCTCAGCGGTTATTGGGGGGGGGTCACCCCGCGGCCCCCCCCGCACCTGCTGGAGCTGGCCAAGGTTTTGGGGGGGTCCCTGGGGGGGGCGCTGATGGCGCAGGTGCTGCGGGCGCCCCCGCCCCCCCCCGGCTCCCCCCAGCTCCGCGCGGTGCTCCGGGTGCTGCGGGACCCCCCCGCGACCCCTCCCCAAATTCTGCCGCAGCTCCGGGGGTACCTGCGGAGGGCGCTGGCGGCCGGGGGGCGCGGCTGGGGGGGGGCTCAGGGGGTCCTGAGCGCCGCCGCCCCCCTCCTGCCCCGCGGGGGGGTCCCGCTGTGCCCCCCCCCGCCCCGAGACCCCCCCTCAATTTGGGGAGGGGGCGACCCCGACCTGTGGGATCGCTGCCGCCTGCAGGGGGCGCTGGCGGCCGCGCTGGGTCCCCCCAAATTGGCCGCGGTTCTGGGGTCCCCCCCGCGCTGCGCCCCCCGCGCCCCCTCCCCAAAACGGCTCCGGGGGGGGCTCTGGGGGGGGAGGGGGCGCCCCCCCCTCGCTGCTGCCCGCGCCCCCCCCCCTGCGCCTGCGCTGCCTCCCCGGGCCCCTCCCCCCGTTCGGGGCCCCCCCCGGAGCCCCCCAGGAGGACCCCGAGGGTTGGGGGGGGGCGCTGCTGGAGGGGGGGGGGCGGCCCGTGCCCCTCCCACTGCGCGTGCGCCTGGAGCCTCTGGGGGGCCCCCAAAGCGAGGGGACCCCGACCCGAAATGGGGGCTCCGGGACCCCCCCCCATATTGGGGATCCCGGGACCCCTCCCCAAATGGCGGCCCCGCCCCCCCCCGTGCTGGCGCTGCAGGTGCTGCTGGGGGGGGGCGGGGCCTGGGCCGAGGGGGCTCTGGCGGCGCTGGGGGGGGGTCGCGGAGGGGGTGGGGGAGGGGCGGAGCTGACCCTGACCCTGCGCCCCCCCCCGGGCCCTGCCCCCCACCCTCGAGGCCACCGCCATTTTCAGTCCGGGGAGGGGGGGAGGAGACCCCCCAAAAGGGGGCGGGGTCTCGTTCCTGGCGCCCCTCCCCCCGCTGGAGCTGCCCTTGGGGGTTCGGCTCCGCCCCCTCGGGTTCCCCCCGCCCTGGGACCCCCTCCGGGCCCGCAGCGCCTTCGAGGCCCTTTGGGGGGCGCTGGGGGGGGGCCCCGAGACCCTCCTGGTGCTGGGGGGGGGCTCGGCCGAACCTCCCCGCGTGCTCGCCCCCCTGTTAGTACCCTCGGAAGGGGGAGGGGCGGAGGGGGGTGGGGGATGGGCGCTGGCGGCCGCTGTCCCCCCCAGGGGGGTGGTCCTGGCGCGGGGGGGGCCGGGGGGGGAGGGGCGGGTGCGGGGGCAGCGCTGGGGGGGGGTCCTGCTGCTGGCGCGGCTGCTGCGGGGCGAGGGCGGGGCCTGAGATGTCGCGACATAGTGGGGTGGGGGGGGGGGCGTGTCGGGACATGGCGCCCCCAATCCCCGTTATGTGACCCCCACCTTAAAAAAACTTGAAAAGTGCAAAATTCGTGTCTGGCTCTGTGAGGGAGGCTCTCTGTGGGTCTGGGGGTTCTCATAGGGCTGGGGGCGGGTCCCAGTACACGAAGAGGGGGCTTAGAAACCCCCTCAGACCCCAAACCACATCTCCCATCATTCCTTGCACCTCCCACTTCCGCCATCTTTCCTCCCCTATGGGCGCCGCCATCTTTGTTCCCTCCAAAATGGCGCCTCCCGCCGCTTCCGGCGCGCTGTGACGTCACTTCCTCCCTCACATTTTCCCCCCCCCCAATCTAAAATGGCGGCTCCGGTTCGGGTCCGGGTCCCTCCCGGGGCTCCCCCGGAGCCGCTCCCGGTTCAGCTCCTGCCCTGCCGCATCCAGCACGACGGGCCCGCGCCTGTGGCCGCGTTCCTGCGGGCCCGGCCCGGCCCCGACGGCGGTGAGGGACGGGAGGGATCGGATTGGGGGGATCCTGAGGGGGCTCCTGAATTTGGGGGGATCCTGAGGGAGCTCAGATTTGAGGGGGGATCCTGAGGGGCTCCTGAATTCGGGGGATCCTAAGGAGGATCCTGAATTTGGAGGGTTCCTGAATTTGGGGGATCCTTAGGGGCCTCAGACATGGGGGCGATCCTGAGAGGGCTCAGATTGGGGGATCCTGTGGGGGCTCCGGAATTTGGGGGGATCCTGAATTTGGGGGGGGAATCCTGAGGGGGCTCAGATTGAGGGGATCCTGTGGGGATCCTGAATTTGGGGGGACCTTGAGGGGGATCCTGAAACTGGGGGATCCTGAGAGGGATCGGATTTGGAGAGATCCTGTGGGAAATTTGGGGGTCCTGAGGGGGTACCTGAATTTGGGGGGGGTGGGATTGAGTTTGGGGGCGTGGGGGGCTCTAGAAATGAGGTGAGGGCGAGTTTGGGGGTCCCGGGTGAGTTTGGGGGTCCCGGTTAGGTTTGGGGGTCCTGGGCGAGTTTTCGGGGTGGTTTTGGGGGTCCCGGGTGGGTTTTGGGGGTATTTTGGGGGTCCCTCACTCTCTGTCCCCCCCCAGATCTGTGGGCCTCGTTCCGGGGGCGCCGTTTGGGGGGTCGGGAGCTGCCGCTGCCCCCCGGATACACGGGGGCCGTGCTGAGGGGGGGGGAGCACGGAGAGACCCCCCTGGGGGACCCCCAGGTGAGAAAGAGACCCCGAAAATTCCTCTGTGGGGCAGAGACCCCCACCCAAAACCCCTCATAGGGCTCAGATCCCCCTGTGGAGCAGAGACCACCCCCCAATTTCCCCTCCCGGGGGTCTTAACCCTCTTGGGGGTCTCAGCCCCCATTTTCCCCTCCCATGGGGGTCTCAGCCCCTCTTGGGGGGGTCTCAGCCCCCCAGTTTCCCCTTTTGGGGGGGGGTCTCATCCTCCCTTCTCCCTTCCTGGGGGTCTCAGCCCCCCAGTTTTCGCCCCTCTTGTGGGGGGGTCTCAGCCCCTCTCCTGGGGGGGGTCTCAGCCCCGTGCCCCCCCTGCCCTTTGCCCTTTGCCCCCAGGTCAGGTCGGTGACGGTGACGGGGACGTTCGGGGCCATCACGGACTGGGGGGGTGACACCGCGCCCCCCCCCGGGCGGGGCCTGGCCCGGGCCCTGCAGTGGGGACCCCTGGCCCGGAGCGTGAGTCTGGGGGCAAGTCTGGGGGTCCAGAGTCACATTTGGGGGTCTGGGGGTCACATCTGGGGGGTTCAGGGTCATATTTGGGGGGGTTTGGGGTCACATCTTGGGGGGCTGGGGTCACATTTGGGGGGCTTGGGGGGCGTTTCTGGGTCTGGGGTCACATTTGGAGTCTGGGCTCCTACTTTGGAGGGTCTGGGGTCTCATTGGGGGATTTGGGGTCTAATTTGGGGGGTCCGGGGTCACTTTTGGGGGTCTGGGTCACCTTTGGGGGGTTTGGGGTCTTGTTTGGGGGTCTGGGGTCCCATCTGGGGCTTTGGGGTCACATTTGGGGTCTGGGGTCCCATTTGGGGGTCCCTGACCCCGCCCCTCCCCCAGCTCCACGCCCCCGTGACTGAGGACAGCGAGGAGGAGGCGGAGCCATGAGAGGCCACGCCCAGATGGGGTGGAGCCTGCACAAGCCACACCTCTCTTATGACATCAATGGACCAACTGCAGCCACGCCCAGAATGGATGGAGCATTAAAGCCACACCCACCTCATTAACATCACTGACCACACCCAGTGGGTGGGGCTTGTTTGATTTAAAGTGCCTGGAGTCTCTCCCAGTGTGGGTGGAGCCTGTGAAGCTCCACCTACTTTATTTAAAATACCAAATATATTCACAGGAGGCTCCGCCCACAAACGATGCCACTCCCACTGTGGGTGGAGCCTCCCAAAGCCACGCCCAATACCACACCCACAACGGGTGTGGCCTTCCAAAGCCACACCCACACCTGATGCCACTCCCACAGTGGGCGTGGCCTGACAAGACCCACTCCTTTTATGGTCAATAAAGGATTTGCAGCGCCAGGTGTTTAATGAGCGACTCCAGGTAACAAAGGGGGCGTGGCCAGACCTGACAGGCTTCGGATTGACAGGCCATGTCCAGGGTGTGGCCCAGTGGGGTGTGGCCTGCCGGGGCGTGGTCCCAGTGGGTGTGACCTGCCAGGGCGTGGCCCGGGGGGCGTGGCCTGGCCTGGCAGGCTGCGGATTTGCAGGACGCGTCCAGGGCACGGCCCACGGGCGTGGCCTGCCAGGGTGTGGTCGGCCTGGGCGGTTCCCGGGTGGGTGCGGCCTGCAGGGGTGTGACCCTGGTGGGTGTGGCCTGCCTGTGTGGGCGTGGCCTCACCACTTGCCGCGCTTGCTCCAGTCCTTGGGGGTGAAGTGCAGGCACTTGGCGTCGATGCGCAGCAAACGCTTGAGCATGGCGCGCTCGTGGCCCTCGACGATGTCCTCGGACAGCGTCAGGATGTACTGACCCTGCAGGTGAGACAGGTGTGCACAGGTGTGTCAGGATGTACTGACCCTGCAAGTGAGACAGGTGTGCACAGGTGTGTCAGGATGTACTGACTCTGTGGGACGGGTGTGTACAGGTGTGTGCACCTGTGTGCAGGTGTGTCGGGATGTACTGACCCTGTATGGACAAGTGAGACAGGTGTGTACAGGTGTGTACAGGTGTGTCAGGGTGCACTGACCCTGTACAGGTGTGCACAGGTGTGTCAGCCAGGTGTCCAAAGGGGGACACAGGGAGATATTTCATGGCCCCTCCCAGGTGTGTTTTGGGGTCCCCCCAGGTGTGTTTGGGCCCCACCTTGTAGTAGTTGATGAGGTTCAGGTACTGCAGCGTGGAGATCACGTCCTCCTTCTTGATGCTCGTGATCTCGCTGATCTCACTGCAGGGGGAGGGGCCAATCAGGGGGGGCTCCACTCCCTGACCCCCCCCCAAAATTCCCTGACCACCCCCCCAAAATTCCCCCCAAACCCCCCCAGACCCACCTGGCACCCCCAACCCCCCCCAGGTTGGATAAATGAGGGGGTGGAGCCTCAAATGTGTGGGCGTGGGGTTAAAGTTTGGGGGTGTGGCCTAGAGGAGGCTCAGCATTGATTGACAGGTGGGGCGGAGTCTCAGGGTGTGGCTTTTGGCAGGGTGGGTGTGGCCTGGAGAAGCTACCGTGCCCCTTGTGGTGGGCGGGGCTTTGGGGAGGGGGTGGATCCTTGTGGCCAAAAAGGGGCGTGTCTTCTGCAAGCGGGCATGGCCTGGGTGAGCTGCCCATATTGGGTATTACTCTGTGTGGGTGGAGCTTGGGGCTTAGGGAGGGGGTGGAGCCTCAGGGAAAGGGGTGTGGCCTAGGTAAGCTGCCCATATTTGGCATTGCTCTGGTCGGTGGAGCTTTGGGAAGGGGTGGAGCCTCAGGTAAAGGGGCGTGGCCTGGGTGAACTGCTTGTATTGGATATTACTCTGTGGTGGGCGGAGCTTAGCGAAGGGGTTGAGCCTCTGAGTGTGGGTTTATAAGGGGAATGTGCCCTCCGAAAGGGGGCGTGTCTGCAGGAAGGGGTGTGTCTCTGTGGGAAGGGGGCGTGTCCCGGGAAGGGGGCGTGGCCTCAGGAAGGGGGCGTGTCTCACTTGATGGTGATCTGGGGCCGCTCGCCCGCCTCGGCCTTGAGCCCCATGAGGATCTCGAGGATGGTCTGGGACCAATAACTGCGGTACGAGAGCAGCCCCAGGTCCGAGAGCGGCTTCTCAGGCGTGCCCGTCTTGCCCCACCTTGGACAGCTCGTAACCTGCACAGGTGAGGGACAGGGGACAGGTGAGGGACAGGGGACAGGTGAGGACAGGGGAGGGACAGGTAGGGAACAGGTGAGACAGGGGAGGGACAAGGGAGACAGAGGGGACAGGTGGGGACAGGGCTGGAATAGGTGGGACAGGAGAGGGACAGGTAGGGGACAGGTGAAAAAGAGGGGCAGGTGAGGGACAGGTGGAAGACAGGTAAGAGACGAGAGGGACAGGGCTGAGATAGGGCTAGGACAGGTGAGACAGAGAGGACAGGTGAGGGACAGGGGACAGGTGAGGGGACAGGGCTGGGACAGGTGATTTGGGGGGTGGGATTTGAGATTTCCCAGGGTTTGGGATGGAATTCGGGCGTTCCCAGGATTTCGGGTGAGTTTAGGGTGGGATTTCGGGATTCCCAGGAGTTTGGGGTGGGGTTTGGGGTAGAATTTGGGGGGCACTGACTGAACTCGATGAGCAGCTTGCCGTAGCCGCGGCGCTGGTACGGGGGCAGGGTCAGGATGCACGCCACGTTGTAATCCTCGGTCGACTCCTTCTCCTGCAGGAGACCCCACGAATGAGACCCCAAAAATCTCTGGAATTACCCCAAAATCCCCTGGAGTCACCCCACAATCCTCCCAGGAATGGGAACCCAAAAACTCCCCAGGAATGGGACCCCAAAATCCCCTGGAGCCACCCCAAAATCCCCTGGGATTGCACCCAAAAATCTCTGTGATTGCACCTGAAGATCCCCCAGGATCAGACCCCAAAAACCTCTGGGGCCACCCCAAAAAACCCCAGGATAATCCCAGGATCCCAAAACCCCCTGGGACCACCCCAAAATCCCTCAGCAATCTCCAAATCCCCATTTTCCTCTTCCAGGACCCTCTGAGACCCTCCCCAAATCCCTCCTTTCCTCCCCTTCCCCACCCTTCATCCCTCAGTGCTCCCATCCACTCCCTCAAACATCCCAAATTCCCCCCAAATCCCCCCTAGACCGTGCAAAACTCCCCCAAATCCCTCCCAGATCCCCTCCAGACCTCCTAAATGCCCCCAAAATCCCCTCCACACCCCCAAAACTCCCCCAATCCCCCTCAAATCCCCTCCAGATCCCTCAATTCCCCCCCAAATCTCCTCCAGACCTGCCAAAACCTCCCCAAATCCCTTCCAAATGCCCCAAATCTCCCTCAAATCCTCTCCAGACCCCGTAAATCCCCCCAAATCCCCTCCAGATCCTCAAATCCCCTCCAGACCGCCCAAATTCCCCCCAGGCCCCCACCTTGGAGAAGTAGCCGACGATGTGGAACCCCTTGCAGTCGTACTCGGTCATGACGTAGAACAGGAAGGGGTCGGTGTCGTAGTAAAGGGTCTTGTGGTCCAGGAAACACTTGGCCAGCAGGCAGAGGTTCTGGGAGTAGCTCTGGGGAGGGGTCCCGGGGGTCTCAGCGGGGTTTGGGGTGGGGGGGAGCCCCCGGGACCCTCCCCAGAGCCCCCCAAATCGCCCTGACCTTGTTCTTGCGGCCGTCGATCTCGAAGAAGGAGATGGTGCCCTTGCGGTAAATCTCGTTGCCAGGGGGGTGCCGCAGGTCGCACTTGGTCTGGGGGGGATTTTGGGGAGATTTTGGGGGTTTTTGGGGGGTTTGGGGGTGGGGGATGGAAGGGGAAGATCGAGGGTGAAAATGGGGAGGGAAAAAGGGAAATCGGGGAGAAGAAATGGGGAGAGAAAGGGGAGTTTAGGGGGAGGGAAGTGGGGGTAAGGGGGTGTCTAAATCCCCGAAAAACACCCCAAATTCCCCTGAAACTCCCCCAAATCACCCTAAAACGCCCCCAAATCCTCCTAAAACGCCCCCGAACTGCCCTAAAACTCCCCCAAACCTCCCTGAAACTCCCCAAATCTCCCTGAAACTCCCCAAATCTTCTTGAAACTCCCCTAAAACTCCCCTAAACCTCCATGAAATTCCCCCAAATCCCCTAAATCTCCCTCAAACCCCCCTAAAACTCCCTCAAACTCCCTGAAACTCCCCCAAACCTCCCTAAAACCCCCTCAAATCCCTGTGAAACTCCTCAAATTCCCTCGAAACTCCCCCAAAACCCCCAAAAACCCCCCAAATTCTCCCCTGGCCCCATTTACCAGGTGCCTCTGGAGGCAGCGCAGGCTGTGGCCGTACTTGAGGCAGAACTCGCACAGGTACAGCACCGGCAGCCCCGTCAGCTCCTGCGGGTACGGGGAGAAGTACCAGGGCTTGAGGCGGTGCCGGCCCAGCTCGATGCACTCGATGTTCTTCATCCTGGTGACGATGTCGTCGTGGCTGCGGTCGGACACCAGGCTGCCCGTCATCCTCGGGGCCGAGGGGGCCCCGTCCGAGGAGTCCTGGGAGTCCTGGGGACAGAAATGGGGAAAAAGGGGTCAGAAATGGGGACAGGAATGGGGACATGGCCTGGGACAGAGGAGTCAGGGATGGGGACAGGAACGGGGACACGGCTAGGGACAGTCCTGGGGGGGCAGAAGTGTCAGATTTGGGGACATGGCCTGGGACAGTGGGATCAGGGATGGAGTCAGGGTGGGGCAGCCTCTCCTCCAGGTGTGTCCCCAGGTGTGTCCCCAATGTCCCCAGGTGTCCCCAGGTGTCCCCACCTCGTCTGTCCCCAGACACGCCGATTTCCTCTTCCGGCCGGGCTGAGCCGCCACCGCCCGGCGAGCGGAGCCGTTCTGGGGGGAGAGAGAGCGGTCAGCACCTGGAACCCCTAAATCACCCCCAAAATATCCCAAAATACCCCAAAAACACCCCCAAAATCACCCCCAAAATCACCACAAACCACCCCCCAAAACCACCCCCCAAAATCACCCCCAAAATCACCCCCAAAATACCCCCAAACTGCCCCAAAATCACCCCCAAAATACCCCTAAACTGCCCCAAAATCACCCCCAAAATACCCCCAAATCACCCCACAACAACCAAAACACTCTAAAATCACCCCCCAAAATACCCTAAAACTGCCCAAATCCCCTGAAATCACCACAGAACTTCCCGAAATCCCCCCGAAATCACCACAGAACAAGTTACTGGTGTTACTGGTTGGCTACTGGTGTGTTATTGGTGTATTACTGGTCACTTGCTGGTGTTACCGGTGCGTGACGGGTGTTACTGGTTGGTTACTGGTGCATTACTGGGCTGTACTGGTGTGTTACTGGTGTGTAACTGGTGTGTAACTGGTGTGTTAGTGACTCATGTTACTGGGCCATACTGGTGTTACTGCTGTTACTGGGCCGTACTGGTGTGTTACTGGTGGTAGCTGCTGGTCAGCAATGGATTATTACTGGTGTGTGACTGGTGTTACTGGGTCATACTGGTGTGTCACTGGTTGGTTACTGGTGTTCCTGGTGTGTGATGGGTGTTACTGGTGTGTTACTCGTGTTACTGGTCCATACTGGTGTGTTAGTTGCATGTTACTGGTGTTACTGGTCCGTACTGGTGCATGATGGCTGTTACTGGTCCATACTGGTCCGTACTGGTCCGCACTGGGCTCACCTGGGGGAACACGGACGCCTGCGAGGTCTCGGTGGGGGCGGGGACGGGCGTGGCCGGGACACCACCTCGACCTTGCGCTTCTGGGACCAGCAGAGACCGGTTCAGACCAGTGCAAACCAGTTCAGACCAATCAATCCCAGTTCAGTCCCTCCCAGTCCCTCCCAGTGTTCCCAGTACACCCAAGGAAGGGGAGGCTCAGGGGACACCCTGGGGACAGGGATGGGGACATTGGGGACACCACAGGTGACAAAACTGGGACCTGCCAGGGGCCATTTCTGGGGCTGCTTTTGGGATCCTGGGGACATCGGGGACATTTGGGACATTGGGGCCATTGGGGACATTTGGGGACAATGGGAACCCTGGAGCCGCGGGGAACCCTGGGGACATCTGGGGCCATTTGAGGATCCTGGAGACAATGGGGACATTGGGGCCACTGGGGACATTGGGGACATTTGGGACATTGGGGTCATTGGAGGCCTCTGGGGACGCTGGGGACATTTGGGGACATTTGGGGACCCCGGACCCATTGGAGCCATTGGGGACATTGGGGCTATCAGGGACCCTGGAGCCATTGGGGACGTTGGGGACCCTGGGGACATTGGGGCCATTGGGAACCCTGAGTCATTGGGGACATTGGGGACATCTGGGGCCATTTGGGGACCCTGGAGCCATTGGGAACCTTGGGGACATTGGAGCCATTGGGGACCCTGGGGCCATCTGGGGACATTTGGGGACATTGGGGCCACGTGGGGCCCCCGGGCGTTACCGTGGGGCGCAGGGGGGGCTCGGCCTCGCTCTCCTTGGGCAGGTGCAGGCGGAGCGTGATGGGTGGTGGCCCTGCTGGTGGCCCCGCTGGTGGCCCCGCTGGTGGCCCTGCCGGTGGCCCTGGTGGCCCCGGTGGTGGCCCCGGTGGTGGCCCCGGTGGTGGCCCCGGTGGTGGCCCTGGCAAACTCTTCCCGCTGGCCACCGGCAGCGCCAGCTCCAGGCTCTTCCTCTGCGCCGGGAGGAAGAGGAGGGTTTAGGGGACAAGGAGGGGACACCGAGGGGACACCGAGGGGACACCGAGGGGACAAAGCCACCGCGGCTCGGGGCCCTCCCGGAACCCCCCGGGTCCCCTCCCTGGGGACGGCCCTTGGTGGCCCCAAGGGCTCCTGAAGGGGGTGAGGTGGCCTTGAGGGGACAGGGATGTCCCCAGGGTCACCTGAGAGGGGTCAGGGATGTCCCCAAGGTCCCCTTAGAGGGGTTGACGATGTCCCCAAAGAGACAGGAACGTCCTCAAGGGGTCAGGGATGTCCCCAAGGTGCCCTTAAAGAGATCACAGATGTCCCCAAGGAGGCAAGGATGTCCCCAGGGTCCTTTAAAAGGGCCACAGATGTCCCCAAAGGGACAGGAGTGTCCCCAGAGTCCCCTTAAAGGGGTCGGGGATGTCCCCAAAGGACCAGGAATGTCCTCAAGGTCCCTTAAAAGGAACAGAAATGTCCCCAGGGTTCCCTTAAAGGGGTCAGGGATGTCCCCAGGGTCCCTTAAAAGGGTCGGAAATGTCCCCAGGGTCCTCTTAGAGGGGTTGGGGATGTCCCCAAGGGGTCAGAGATGTCCCCAAGGAGTTGAGGATGTCCCCAGGGTCCCTTAAAAGGGTCAGAAATGTCCCAGGGTCCCTTAAAAGGGTCAAAAATGTCCCCAGGGTCCCCTAAAGGAGCTGGGAGTGTCCCCAAGGGTCCAGGGTGGCCCCTGGGGGGGTCCTGGGGATGTCACCACCCCCCAAGGGGTGTCCCCAGGTGAGTGTCCCCCTCCAAGGGGGTTTGGGGACTCCAGGTCTGTCCCCAACGGCTCCAAGTGTCCCTTGTCCCTGTCCCCATCCTGGCCCCTGTCCCTGTGTCCCTCCCGTGTGTCCCCTCAGTGCTGGCCCTGCTCAGTCCCCAAGGCTGTCCCTGCACTGTCACCTGCCCCTGGTGTCCCCAGACTCTGTCCTTTGCTGTCCCACCTGCTCTCCTGTCCCCTCAATGTCCCCTGTCCCCATTCTGCTGTCCCCAGTGCCCTCTGTCCCTCCGGTGTCCCCTCGATGTCCCCTTTCCTCCTGGTGTTCTTTGTCACCCATTTCCCCAGTCCCCTTTTCCCTGGTGTCCCCATGTCCCCTCACCGTGTCCCTGTCAGGGGAGCCAGGCCATGACCCGGGCAGTGTCCCCATGTCCCCATGTCCCCCTGGTGTCCCCATGTCCCTCACCGTGTCCCTGTCAGGTGACCCGGGCCGTGACCCGGGCAGTGTCCCTATGTCCCCCTGGTGTCCCCATGTCCCTCACCGTGTCCCTGTCAGGTGACCCGGGCCATGACCCGGGCAGTGTCCCCATGTCCCCCTGGTGTCCCCATGTCCCTCACCGTGTCCCTGTCGGGTGACCCGGGCCGTGACCCGGGCAGTGTCCCCATGTCCCCCTGGTGTCCCCATGTCCCTCACCGTGTCCCTGTCGGGTGACCCGGGCCGTGACCCGGGCAGTGTCCCCATGTCCCCCTGGTGTCCCCATGTCCCTCACCGTGTCCCTGTCGGGTGACCCGGGCCGTGACCCGGGCAGTGTCCCCATGTCCCCCTGGTGTCCCCATGTCCCTCACCGTGTCCCTGTCGGGTGACCCGGGCCGTGACCCGGGCAGGCCGTTCTTGGTGGGCGTTTTGGCCTCCTTGCGCGGCACCTGCACCCGCTTCAGGTCCAGCCGGTCGTGGGTCACCCACTCGTCCAGGCGCTTGTTGACTGGGGACAGAGGGGACACCGTGTGACAATGACACCCCAGTGTCACCCCAGTGTCACCCACGGCCCCCCAGTGACTCCTCTGTGTCACCCACCCAGCCCTGGGGACACACACAGGGTGACAATGTGCGTCACCCGCTCGTCCCGGGCGCTTGTAGACTGGGGACAGGGGACGCGTCGGCAGGGTTGGCACCGCTGGTGGCACCTGTGGTGGCATCCCCGGTGTCCCCGCTCCAGCCCTGGGGACACACACACGGTGACAATGCCACCCCAATGCCACCCGCAGCCCCTCAAGGACCCTACGTGTCCCCATGTCCACCCCGTGTCCCTGTGTCCCACCCGTGTCCCTGTGTCCCCATGTCTCCCCATGTTCCCTTGTCCCCTCCACGTCCTCATGTCCCCCCCATTCTCGTGTCCCCCCAGTGTCCCTGTGTACCCCCATACGGCCCCATGTCCTTGCACGTCCCCATGTCCCCTCATGTCCCTATGTGCCCCCACGTGTCCTTGTGTCCCCATGTCCCCTCCATGTCCCCCTGTATCCCCATGTCCCTGTGTCCCCCCCAGTGTCCCCAGTGTCCCCAGTGTCACTCACAGTCGATGTAGTGCACGTAGAACAGTTTCCTCCCGCTGATGTCCTTCACGCTCAGGATCTCGGCCAGCGCTGCAATGAGGGGGGGTCAGCACTGATCCCCCTCTGGGGA
>NW_026536232.1:0-15000 GCF_028551555.1 Melozone crissalis
AAGGGACGGGAAGGGAAGGGAAGGGAAGGTTCTTGGAAGGGAAGGTTCCGGGAAGGGAAGGGAAGGTTCCGGGAAGGGAAGGGAAGGGAAGTGAAGGGAAGGGAAGGTTCCGGGAAGGGAAGGGAAGGGAAGATTCCGGGAAGGGAAGGTTCCGGGAAGGGAAGGGAAGGGAAGGGAAGGGAAGGGAAGGGAAGGGAAAGGAAGGGAAGGGAAGGTACAGGGAAGGGAAGGTTCTGGGAAGGAAAGGGAAGGGAAGGTTCTGGGAAGGGAAGGGTATGGGAAGGGAAGGGAAGGAAAGGGAAGGTTCAGGGAAGGGAAGGTTCAGGGAAGGGAAGGGAAGGTTCAGGGAATGGAAAGGAAGGGAAGGGAAGGGAAGGGAAGGGAAGGGAAGGGAAGGGAAGGTTCAGGGAAGGGAAGGGAAGGTTCTGGGAAGGGAAGGGAAGGGAAGGGAAGGGGAGGGAAGGGAAGGGAAGGTTTCGGGAAGGTTCAGGGAAGGGAAGGGAAGGGAAGGGAAGGGAAGGGAAGGGAAGGTTGGGGGAAGGGAAGGGAAGGGAAGGGAAGGTTTCGGGCACGTTTCGGGAAGGGAAGAGAAGGGTCTGGGAAGGGAAGGGAAGGGAAGGATGAGGGAAGGGAAAGTTCAAGTAAAGGAAGGTTCAGGGAAGAGAACGGAAGGGTCTGGGAAGGGAATGGAAGGGAAGGGAAGGGAAGGGAAGGGAAGGGAAGGGAAGGGAAGGTTCCGGGAAGGGAAGGGAAGGTACAGGGAAGGTACAGGGAAGGTTTCGGGAAGGGAAGGTTTCGGGAAGGTTTCGGGAAGGGAAGGTTTCGGGAAGGGAAGGTTTCGGGAAGGGAAGGGAAGGGAATGGAAGGGAAGGGAAGGTTCCGGGAAGGGAAGGGAAGGGAAGGTTCCGGGAAGGGAAGGATGAGAGAAGGGAAGGGAAGGTTCCGGGAAGGGAAGGTTTCGGGAAGGGAAGGTTCCGGGAAGGGAAGGGAAGGGAAGGTTTCGGGAAGGGAAGGTTCCGGGAAGGGAAGGGAAGGGAAGGGAAGGGAAGGGAATGCAAGGGAAGGGAAGGGAAGGGAAGGGAAGGGAAGGGAAGGGAAGGGAAGGGAAGGGAAGGGAAGGGAAGGGAAGGGAAGAAAAGGCAAGGGAAGGGAAGGGAAGGGAAGGGAAGGGAAGGGAAGGGAAGGGGAGGGAAGGGAAGGGAAGGGAAGGGAAGGGAAGGGAAGGGAAGGGAAGGGAAGGGAAGGGAAGGGAAGGGAAGGGAAGGGAAGGGAAGGGAAGGGAAGGGAAGGGAAGGGAAGGGAAGGGAAGGGAAGGGGAGGGAAGGTTCCGGGAAGGGAAGGGAAGGGAAGGGAAGGGAAGGGAAGGGACGGGAAGGGAAGGGAAGGGAAGGGAAGGGAAGGGAAGGGAAGGGAAGGGGAGGGAAGGGAAGGGAAGGGAAGGGAAGGGAAGGGAAGGGAAGGGAAGGGAAGGGAAGGGAAGGGAAGGGAAGGGAATGGAAGGGAAGGGAAGGTTCCGGGAAGGGAAGGGAAGGGAAGGTTCCGGGAAGGGAAGGATGAGAGAAGGGAAGGGAAGGTTCCGGGAAGGGAAGGTTTCGGGAAGGGAAGGTTCCGGGAAGGGAAGGTTCCGGGAAGGGAAGGGAAGGGAAGGGAAGGGAAGGACAGGGAAGGGAAGGGAAGGGAAGGGAAGGGAAGGGAATGCAAGGGAAGGGAAGGGAAGGGAAGGGAAGGGAAGGGAAGGGAAGGGAAGGGAAGGGAAGGGAAGGGAAGGGAAGGGAAAAAAAGGCAAGGGAAGGGAAGGGAAGGGAAGGGAAGGGAAGGGAAGGGAAGGGGAGGGAAGGGGAGGGAAGGGAAGGGAAGGGAAGGGAAGGGAAGGGAAGGGAAGGGAAGGGAAGGGAAGGGAAGGGAATGCAAGGGAAGGGAAGGGAAGGGAAGGGAAGGGAAGGGAAGGGAAGGGAAGGGAAGGGAAGGGAAGGGAAGGGAAGGGAAGGGAAGGGAAGAAAAGGCAAGGGAAGGGAAGGGAAGGGAAGGGAAGGGAAGGGAAGGGAAGGGAAGGGAAGGGAAGGGAAGGGAAGGGAAGGGAAGGGAAGGGAAGGGAAGGGAAGGGAAGGGAAGGGAAGGGAAGGGAAGGGGAGGGAAGGTTCCGGGAAGGGAAGGGAAGGGAAGGGAAGGGAAGGGAAGGGACGGGAAGGGAAGGGAAGGGAAGGGAAGGGAAGGGAAGGGAAGGGAAGGGAAGGGGAGGGAAGGGAAGGGAAGGGAAGGTTCCGGGAAGGGAAGGGAAGGGAAGGTTCCGGGAAGGGAAGGATGAGAGAAGGGAAGGGAAGGTTCCGGGAAGGGAAGGTTTCGGGAAGGGAAGGTTCCGGGAAGGGAAGGGAAGGGAAGGGAAGGGAAGGGAAGGTTCCGGGAAGGGAAGGATGAGAGAAGGGAAGGGAAGGTTCCGGGAAGGGAAGGTTTCGGGAAGGGAAGGTTCCGGGAAGGGAAGGGAAGGGAAGGTTTCGGGAAGGGAAGGTTCCGGGAAGGGAAGGTTCCGGGAAGGGAAGGGAAGGGAAGGGAAGGGAAGGGAATGCAAGGGAAGGGAAGGGAAGGGAAGGGAAGGGAAGGGAAGGGAAGGGAAGGGAAGGGAAGGGAAGGGAAGGGAAGGGAAGAAAAGGCAAGGGAAGGGAAGGGAAGGGAAGGGAAGGGAAGGGAAGGGAAGGGGAGGGAAGGGAAGGGAAGGGAAGGGAAGGGAAGGGAAGGGAAGGGAAGGGAAGGGAAGGGAAGGGAAGGGAAGGGAAGGGAAGGGAAGGGAAGGGAAGGGAAGGGGAGGGAAGGTTCCGGGAAGGGAAGGGAAGGGAAGGGAAGGGAAGGGAAGGGACGGGAAGGGAAGGGAAGGGAAGGGAAGGGAAGGGAAGGGAAGGGAAGGGAAGGGGAGGGAAGGGAAGGGAAGGGAAGGGAAGGGAAGGGAAGGGAAGGGAAGGGAAGGGAAGGGAATGGAAGGGAAGGGAAGGTTCCGGGAAGGGAAGGGAAGGGAAGGGAAGGTTCCGGGAAGGGAAGGGAAGGGAAGGTTTCGGGAAGGGAAGGTTCCGGGAAGGGAAGGGAAGGGAAGGGAAGGGAAGGGAATGCAAGGGAAGGGAAGGGAAGGGAAGGGAAGGGAAGGGAAGGGAAGGGAAGGGAAGGGAAGGGAAGGGAAGGGAAGGGAAGGGAAGGGAAGGGAAGAAAAGGCAAGGGAAGGGAAGGGAAGGGAAGGGAAGGGAAGGGAAGGGAAGGGGAGGGAAGGGAAGGGAAGGGAAGGGAAGGGAAGGGAAGGGAAGGGAAGGGAAGGGAAGGGAAGGGAAGGGAAGGGAAGGGAAGGGAAGGGAAGGGAAGGGAAGGGAAGGGAAGGGAAGGGGAGGGAAGGTTCCGGGAAGGGAAGGGAAGGGAAGGGAAGGGAAGGGAAGGGACGGGAAGGGAAGGGAAGGGAAGGGAAGGGAAGGGAAGGGAAGGGAAGGGAAGGGAAGGGAAGGGGAGGGAAGGGAAGGGAAGGGAAGGGAAGGGAAGGGAAGGGAAGGGAAGGGAAGGGAAGGGAAGGGAATGGAAGGGAAGGGAAGGTTCCGGGAAGGGAAGGGAAGGGAAGGTTCCGGGAAGGGAAGGATGAGAGAAGGGAAGGGAAGGTTCCGGGAAGGGAAGGTTTCGGGAAGGGAAGGTTCCGGGAAGGGAAGGTTCCGGGAAGGGAAGGGAAGGGAAGGGAAGGGAAGGACAGGGAAGGGAAGGGAAGGGAAGGGAAGGGAAGGGAATGCAAGGGAAGGGAAGGGAAGGGAAGGGAAGGGAAGGGAAGGGAAGGGAAGGGAAGGGAAGGGAAGGGAAGGGAAGGGAAAAAAAGGCAAGGGAAGGGAAGGGAAGGGAAAGGGAAGGGAAGGGAAGGGAAGGGAAGGGAAGGGAAAAAAAGGCAAGGGAAGGGAAGGGAAGGGAAGGGAAGGGAAGGGAAGGGAAGGGAAGGGAAGGGAGGGAAGGGGAGGGAAGGGAAGGGAAGGGAAGGGAAGGGAAGGGAAGGGAAGGGAAGGGAAGGGAAGGGAAGGGAAGGGAAGGGAAGGGAAGGGAAGGAAGGGAAGGGAAGGGAAGGGAAGGGAGGGAAGGTTCCGGGAAGGGAAGGGAAGGGAAGGGAAGGGAAGGGAAGGGACGGGAAGGGAAGGGAAGGAAGGGAAGGGAAGGGAAGGGAAGGGAAGGAAGGGAAGGGAAGGAAGGGGAGGGAAGGGAAGGGAAGGGAAGGGAAGGGAAGGGAAGGGAAGGGAAGGGAAGGGAAGGAAGGGAAGGAAGGATGAGAGAAGGGAAGGGAAGGTTCCGGGAAGGGAAGGTTTCGGGAAGGGAAGGTTTCGGGAAGGGTAGGTTCCGGGAAGGGAAGGTTCCGGGAAGGGAAGGGAAGGTTCCGGGAAGGGAAGGGAAGGCAAGGGAAGGGAAGGGAAGGGAAGGGAAGAGAAGGAAGGAAGGGAAGGGAAGGGAAGGGAAGGAAGGGAAGGGAAGGGGAAGGGAAGGGAAGGAGGGAAGGGAAGGGGGAAGGGAAGGGAAGGTTCTGGGAAGGGAAGGGAAGGAAGGGAAGGGAAGGGAAGGGAAGAGAACGGAAGGGTCTGGGAAGGGAAGGGAAGGGAAGGGAAGGGAAGGGAAGGGAAGGAAAGGAAGGGAAGGTTCCGGGAAGGGAAGGGAAGGTACAGGAAGGTACAGGGAAGGTTTCGGGAAGGGAAGGTTTCGGGAAGGGTAGGTTTCGGGAAGGGAAGGTTTCGGGAAGGGAATGGAAGGGTAGGGAAGGTTCCGGAAGGGAAGGGAAGGGAAGGGAAGGGAAGGGAATGATGAGAGAAGGGAAGGGAAGGTTCGGGAAGGGAAGGTTTCGGGAAGGGAAGGTTCCGGGAAGGAAGGTTCCGGGAAGGGAAGGGAAGGGAAGGGAAGGTTCCGGGAAGGGAAGGGAAGGGAAGGGAAGGGAAGGGAAGGGAAGGAGGAAGGGAAGGGAAGGGAAGGGAAGGGAAGGGAAGGGAAGGGAAGGTCCGGGAAGGGAAGGGAAGGGAAGGGAAGGGGAAGGAAGGGAAGGGAAGGAAGGGACGGGAAGGGAAGGGAAGGGAAGGTTCTTGGAAGGGAAGGTTCCGGGAAGGGAAGGAAGGTTCCGGGAAGGGAAGGTTCCGGGAAGGGAGGTTCAGGGAAGGGAAGGGAGGGAAGTGAAGGGAAGGGAAGGTTCCGGGAAGGGAAGGGAAGGGAAGATTCGGGAAGGGAAGGTTCCGGAAGGGAAGGGAAGGGAAGGGAAGGGAAGGGAAGGGAAAGGGAAGGGGAAGGGAAGGGTACAGGAAGGGAAGGTTTCTGGGGAAGGAAAGGGAAGGGAAGGTTCTGGAAGGGAAGGGTATGGGAAGGGAAGGGAAGGAAAGGGAAGGTTCAGGGAAGGGAAGGTTCAGGAAGGGAAGGGGAAGGTTCAGGGAATGGAAAGGAAGGGAAGGGAAGGGAAGGGAAGGGAAGGGAAGGTTCAGGGAAGGAAGGGAAGGTTCTGGGAAGGGAAGGGAAGGGGAAGGAAGGGAGGGAAGGGAAGGGAAGGTTTCGGGAAGGTTCAGGGAAGGAAGGAAGGGAAGGGAAGGGAAGGAAGGGAAGGGAAGGGAAGGGAGAGGTTGGGGGAAGGGAAGGGAAGGGAAGGGAAGGTTTCGGGCACGTTCGGAAGGGAAGAGAAGGGTCTGGGAAGGGAAGGGAAGGGAAGGATGAGGGAAGGGGAAAGTTCAAGTAAAGGAAGGTTCAGGGAAGAGAACGGAAGGGTCTGGGAAAGGGAATGGAAGGGAAGGGAAGGGAAGGGAAGGGAAGGGAAGGAAGGTTCCGGGAAGGAAGGGAAGGTACAGGAAGGTACAGGGAAGGTTTCGGGAAGGGAAGGTTTCGGGAAGGTTCGGGAAGGGAAGGTTTCGGGAAGGGAAGGTTTCGGGAAGGGAAGGGAAGGGAATGGAAGGGAAGGAAGGTTCCGGAAGGGAAGGGAAGGGAAGGTTCCGGGAAGGGAAGGATGAGAGAAGGGAAGGGAAGGTTCCGGGAAGGGAAGGTTTCGGGAAGGGAAGGTTCGGGAAGGGAAGGGAAGGGAAGGTTTCGGGAAGGGAAGGTTCGGGAAGGGAAGGGAAGGGAAGGGAAGGGAAGGGAATGCAAGGGAAGGGAAGGGAAGGGAAGGGAAGGGAAGGAAGGGAAGGGAAGGGAAGGGAAGGGAAGGGAAGGGAAGAAAAGGCAAGGGAAGGGAAGGGAAGGGAAGGGAAGGGAAGGGAAGGGAAGGGAAGGGGAGGAAGGGAAGGGAAGGAAGGGAAGGGAAGGGAAGGGAAGGGAAGGGAAGGGAAGGGAAGGGAAGGGAAGGGAAGGGAAGGGGAGGAAGGTTCCGGAAGGGAAGGAAGGAAGGGAAGGGAAGGGACGGGAAGGGAAGGAAGGGAAGGAAGGGAAGGGAAGGGAAGGAAGGGAAGGGGAAGGGAAGGGGAGGGAGGGAAGGGAAGGGAAGGGAAGGAAGGGAAGGGAGGGAAGGGAAGGGGAAGGAAGGGAAGGAAGGGAAGGGAAGGGAATGGAAGGGAAGGGAAGGTTCCGGGAAGGGAAGGAAGGGGAAGGTTCGGGAAGGGAAGGATGAGAGAAGGGGAAGGGAAGGTTCCGGGAAGGGAAGGTTTCGGAAGGGAAGGTTCCGGGAAGGGAATGTTCCGGGAAGGGAAGGGAAGGGAAGGGAAGGGAAGGACAGGGAAGGAAGGGAAGGGAAGGGAAGGGAAGGGAAGGGAATGCAAGGGAAGGGAAGGGAAGGGAAGGGAAGGGAAGGGAAGGGAAGGGAAGGGAAGGGAAGGGAAGAAAAGGCAAGGGAAGGGAAGGGAAGGGAAGGGAAGGGAAGGGAAGGGAAGGAAGGGAAGGGGAGGAAGGAAGGGAAGGGAAGGGAAGGGAAGGGAAGGGAAGGGAAGGGAAGGGAAGGGAAGGGAAGGGAAGGGAAGGGAAGGGAAGGGAAGGGAAGGGAAGGAAGGGAAGGGAAGGGAAGGGAAGGGAAGGAAGGGAAGGGAAGGGGAGGGAAGGTTCCGGGAAGGGAAGGGAAGGGAAGGGAAGGGAAGGGAAGGGAAGGGAAGGGAAGGGAAGGGAAGGGAAGGGAAGGGAAGGGAAGGGAAGGGAAGGGAAGGGAAGGGAGGGAAGGGAAGGGAAGGGAAGGGAAGGGAAGGGAAGGGAAGGGAAGGGAAGGGAAGGGAAGGGAAGGGAAGGGAAGGGAAGGGAATGGAAGGGAAGGGAAGGTTCCGGGAAGGGAAGGGAAGGGAAGGGAAGGGAAGGGAAGGGAAGGGAAGGACAGGGAAGGGAAGGGAAGGGAAGGGAAGGGAAGGGAAGGGAATGCAAGGGAAGGGAAGGGAAGGGAAGGGAAGGGAAGGGAAGGGAAGGGAAGGGAAGGGAAGGGAAGGGAAGAAAAGGCAAGGGAAGGGAAGGGAAGGGAAGGGAAGGGAAGGGAAGGGAAGGGAAGGGGAGGGAAGGGAAGGGAAGGGAAGGGAAGGGAAGGGAAGGGAAGGGAAGGGAAGGGAAGGGAAGGGAAGGGAAGGGAAGGGAAGGGAAGGGAAGGGAAGGGAAGGGAAGGGAAGGGAAGGGAAGGGAAGGGAAGGGGAGGGAAGGTTCCGGGAAGGGAAGGGAAGGGAAGGGAAGGGAAGGGAAGGGAAGGGACGGGAAGGGAAGGGAAGGGAAGGGAAGGGAAGGGAAGGGAAGGGAAGGGAAGGGAAGGGAAGGGGAGGGAAGGGAAGGGAAGGGAAGGGAAGGGAAGGGAAGGGAAGGGAAGGGAAGGGAAGGGAAGGGAAGGGAAGGGAAGGGAAGGGAAGGGAAGGGAATGGAAGGGAAGGGAAGGTTCCGGGAAGGGAAGGGAAGGGAAGGTTCCGGGAAGGGAAGGATGAGAGAAGGGAAGGGAAGGTTCCGGGAAGGGAAGGTTTCGGGATGGGAAGGTCCGGGAAGGGAAGGTTCCGGGAAGGGAAGGTTCCGGGAAGGGAAGGGAAGGGAAGGGAAGGGAAGGGAAGGGAAGGGAAGGGAAGGGAAGGGAAGGGAAGGGAAGGGAATGCAAGGGAAGGGAAGGGAAGGGAAGGGAAGGGAAGGGAAGAAAAGGCAAGGGAAGGGAAGGGAAGGGAAGGGAAGGGAAGGGAAGGGAAGGGAAGGGAAGGGGAGGGAAGGGAAGGGAAGGGAAGGGAAGGGAAGGGAAGGGAAGGGAAGGGAAGGGAAGGGAAGGGAAGGGAAGGGAAGGGAAGGGAAGGGAAGGGAAGGGAAGGGAAGGGGAGGGAAGGTTCCGGGAAGGGAAGGGGAGGGAAGGGAAGGGAAGGGAAGGGAAGGGAAGGGAAGGGACAGGAAGGGAAGGGACGGGAAGGGAAGGGAAGGGAAGGGAAGCGAAGGGAAGGGAAGGGAAGGGAAGGGAAGTGGAGGGAAGGGAAGGGAAGGGAAGGGAAGGGAAGGGAAGGGAAGGGAAGGGAAGGGCAGGGAAGGGAAGGGAAGGTTTCATGAAGGTTCCGGGAAGGGAAGGGAAGGTTCTGGGAAGGGAAGGGAAGGTTCAGGGAAGGGAAGGGAAGGTTCCGGGAAGGGAAGGGAAGGTTCCGGGAAGGGAAGGGAAGGGAAGGGAAGGGAAGGGAAGGGAAGGGAAGAGAAGGGAAGGGAAGGGAAGGGAAGGGAAGGGAAGGGAAGGGAAGGGAAGGGAAGGGAAGGGAAGGGAAGGGAAGGGAAGGGAAGGGAAGGGAAGGGAAGGGAAGGGAAGGGAAGGGAAGGGAAGGGAAGGGAAGGGAAGGGAAGGGAAGGGAAGGGAAGGTTCTGGGAAGGGAAGGGAAGGGAAGGGAAGGGAAGGGAAGGGAAGAGAACGGAAGGGTCTGGGAAGGGAAGGGAAGGGAAGGGAAGGGAAGGGAAGGGAAGGGAAAGGAAGGGAAGGTTCCGGGAAGGGAAGGGAAGGTACAGGGAAGGTACAGGGAAGGTTTCGGGAAGGGAAGGTTTCGGGAAGGTTTCGGGAAGGGAAGGTTTCGGGAAGGGTAGGTTTCGGGAAGGGAAGGTTTCGGGAAGGGAATGGAAGGGAAGGGAAGGTTTCGGGAAGGGAAGGGAAGGGAAGGGAAGGGAAGGGAATGATGAGAGAAGGGAAGGGAAGGTTCCGGGAAGGGAAGGTTTCGGGAAGGGAAGGTTCCGGGAAGGGAAGGTTCCGGGAAGGGAAGGGAAGGGAAGGGAAGGTTCCGGGAAGGGAAGGGAAGGGAAGGGAAGGGAAGGGAAGGGAAGGGAAGGGAAGGGAAGGGAAGGGAAGGGAAGGGAAGGGAAGGGAAGGTTCTGGGAAGGGAAGGGAAGGGAAGGGAAGGGAAGGGAAGGGACGGGAAGGGAAGGGAAGGGAAGGTTCTTGGAAGGGAAGGTTCCGGGAAGGGAAGGGAAGGTTCCGGGAAGGGAAGGTTCCGGGAAGGGAAGGTTCAGGGAAGGGAAGGGAAGGGAAGTGAAGGGAAGGGAAGGTTCCGGGAAGGGAAGGGAAGGGAAGATTCCGGGAAGGGAAGGTTCCGGGAAGGGAAGGGAAGGGAAGGGAAGGGAAGGGAAGGGAAGGGAAGGGAAGGGAAAGGAAGGGAAGGGAAGGTACAGGGAAGGGAAGGTTCTGGGAAGGAAAGGGAAGGGAAGGTTCTGGGAAGGGAAGGGTATGGGAAGGGAAGGGAAGGAAAGGGAAGGTTCAGGGAAGGGAAGGTTCAGGGAAGGGAAGGGAAGGTTCAGGGAATGGAAAGGAAGGGAAGGGAAGGGAAGGGAAGGGAAGGGAAGGTTCAGGGAAGGGAAGGGAAGGTTCTGGGAAGGGAAGGGAAGGGAAGGGAAGGGGAGGGAAGGGAAGGGAAGGTTTCGGGAAGGTTCAGGGAAGGGAAGGGAAGGGAAGGGAAGGGAAGGGAAGGGAAGGGAAGGGAAGGTTGGGGGAAGGGAAGGGAAGGGAAGGGAAGGTTTCGGGCACGTTTCGGGAAGGGAAGAGAAGGGTCTGGGAAGGGAAGGGAAGGGAATGGAAGGGAAGGGAAGGTTCCGGGAAGGGAAGGGAAGGGAAGGTTCCGGGAAGGGAAGGATGAGAGAAGGGAAGGGAAGGTTCCGGGAAGGGAAGGTTTCGGGAAGGGAAGGTTCCGGGAAGGGAAGGGAAGGGAAGGTTTCGGGAAGGGAAGGTTCCGGGAAGGGAAGGGAAGGGAAGGGAAGGGAAGGGAATGCAAGGGAAGGGAAGGGAAGGGAAGGGAAGGGAAGGGAAGGGAAGGGAAGGGAAGGGAAGGGAAGGGAAGGGAAGGGAAGGGAAGAAAAGGCAAGGGAAGGGAAGGGAAGGGAAGGGAAGGGAAGGGAAGGGAAGGGAAGGGAAGGGAAGGGGAGGGAAGGGAAGGGAAGGGAAGGGAAGGGAAGGGAAGGGAAGGGAAGGGAAGGGAAGGGAAGGGAAGGGAAGGGAAGGGGAGGGAAGGTTCCGGGAAGGGAAGGGAAGGGAAGGGAAGGGAAGGGACGGGAAGGGAAGGGAAGGGAAGGGAAGGGAAGGGAAGGGAAGGGAAGGGAAGGGAAGGGAAGGGGAGGGAAGGGAAGGGAAGGGAAGGGAAGGGAAGGGAAGGGAAGGGAAGGGAAGGGAAGGGAAGGGAAGGGAAGGGAATGGAAGGGAAGGGAAGGTTCCGGGAAGGGAAGGGAAGGGAAGGTTCCGGGAAGGGAAGGATGAGAGAAGGGAAGGGAAGGTTCCGGGAAGGGAAGGTTTCGGGAAGGGAAGGTTCCGGGAAGGGAAGGTTCCGGGAAGGGAAGGGAAGGGAAGGGAAGGGAAGGACAGGGAAGGGAAGGGAAGGGAAGGGAAGGGAAGGGAAGGGAATGCAAGGGAAGGGAAGGGAAGGGAAGGGAAGGGAAGGGAAGGGAAGGGAAGGGAAGGGAAGAAAAGGCAAGGGAAGGGAAGGGAAGGGAAGGGAAGGGAAGGGAAGGGAAGGGAAGGGGAGGGAAGGGAAGGGAAGGGAAGGGAAGGGAAGGGAAGGGAAGGGAAGGGAAGGGAAGGGAAGGGAAGGGAAGGGAAGGGAAGGGAAGGGAAGGGAAGGGAAGGGAAGGGAAGGGAAGGGAAGGGAAGGGAAGGGAAGGGAAGGGAAGGGAAGGGAAGGGAAGGGAAGGGAAGGGAAGGGAAGGGAAGGGAAGGGAAGGGAAGGTTCCGGGAAGGGAAGGGAAGGGAAGGTTCCGGGAAGGGAAGGATGAGAGAAGGGAAGGGAAGGTTCCGGGAAGGGAAGGTTTCGGGATGGGAAGGTCCGGGAAGGGAAGGTTCCGGGAAGGGAAGGTTCCGGGAAGGGAAGGGAAGGGAAGGGAAGGGAAGGGAAGGGAAGGGAAGGGAAGGGAAGGGAATGCAAGGGAAGGGAAGGGAAGGGAAGGGAAGGGAAGGGAAGAAAAGGCAAGGGAAGGGAAGGGAAGGGAAGGGAAGGGAAGGGAAGGGAAGGGAAGGGAAGGGGAGGGAAGGGAAGGGAAGGGAAGGGAAGGGAAGGGAAGGGAAGGGAAGGGAAGGGAAGGGAAGGGAAGGGAAGGGAAGGGAAGGGAAGGGAAGGGAAGGGAAGGGAAGGGAAGGGAAGGGAAGGGAAGGGAAGGGAAGGGAAGGGAAGGGAAGGGAAGGGAAGGGAAGGGAAGGGAAGGGAAGGGGAGGGAAGGTTCCGGGAAGGGAAGGGGAGGGAAGGGAAGGGAAGGGAAGGGAAGGGAAGGGAAGGGACAGGAAGGGAAGGGACGGGAAGGGAAGGGAAGGGAAGGGAAGCGAAGGGAAGGGAAGGGAAGGGAAGGGAAGGGGAGGGAAGGGAAGGGAAGGGAAGGGAAGGGAAGGGAAGGGCAGGGAAGGGAAGGGAAGGTTTCATGAAGGTTCCGGGAAGGGAAGGGAAGGTTCTGGGAAGGGAAGGGAAGGTTCAGGGAAGGGAAGGGAAGGTTCCGGGAAGGGAAGGGAAGGGAAGGTTCCGGGAAGGGAAGGGAAGGGAAGGGAAGGGAAGGGAAGGGAAGGGAAGGGAAGGGAAGGGAAGATTCTGGGAAGGGAAGGTTCAGGGAAGGGAAGGATGACGGAAAGGAAGGGAAGGTTCCGGGAAGGGAAGGGAAGGTTCCGGGAAGGGAAGGGAAGGTTCCGGGAAGGGAAGGGAAGGGAAGGGAAGGGAAGGGAAGGGAAGGGAAGGGAAGGGAAGAGAAGGGAAGGGAAGGGAAGGTTCAGGGAAGGGAAGGGTAGGGAAGGGAAGGGAAGGGAAGGGAAGGGAAGGGAAGGGAAGGGAAGGGAAGGTTGGGGGAAGGGAAGGGAAGGGAAGGGAAGGGAAGGTTTCGGGCACGTTTCGGGAAGGGAAGGGAAGGGTCTGGGAAGGGAAGGGAAGGTACAGGGAAGGTACAGGGAAGGTTTCGGGAAGGGAAGGTTTCGGGAAGGTTTCGGGAAGGGAAGGTTTCGGGAAGGGAAGGTTTCGGGAAGGGAAGGGAAGGGAATGGAAGGGAAGGGAAGGTTCCGGGAAGGGAAGGGAAGGGAAGGGAAGGATGAGAGAAGGGAAGGGAAGGTTCCGGGAAGGGAACGTTTCGGGAAGGGAAGGTTTCGGGAAGGGAATGGAAGGGAAGGGAAGGTTCCGGGAAGGGAAGGTTCCGGGAAGGGAAGGGAAGGGAAGGGAAGGGAAGGGAAGGGAAGGGAAGGGAAGGATGAGAGAAGGGAAGGGAAGGTTCCGGGAAGGGAAGGTTTCGGGAAGGGAAGGTTCCGGGAAGGGAAGGTTCCGGGAAGGGAAGGTTCCGGGAAGGGAAGGGAAGGTTCCGGGAAGGGAAGGGAAGGGAAGGGAAGGGAAGGGAAGGGAAGGGAAGGGAAGGGAAGGTTCCGGGAAGGGAAGGGAAGGGAAGATTCCGGGAAGGGAAGGTTCCGGGAAGGGAAGGGAAGGGAAGGGAAGGGAAGGGAAGGGAAGGGAAGGGAAGGGAAAGGAAGGGAAGGGAAGGTACAGGGAAGGGAAGGTTCTGGGAAGGAAAGGGAAGGGAAGGTTCTGGGAAGGGAAGGGTATGGGAAGGGAAGGGAAGGAAAGGGAAGGTTCAGGGAAGGGAAGGTTCAGGGAAGGGAAGGGAAGGTTCAGGGAATGGAAAGGAAGGGAAGGGAAGGGAAGGGAAGGGAAGGGAAGGGAAGGTTCAGGGAAGGGAAGGGAAGGTTCTGGGAAGGGAAGGGAAGGGAAGGGAAGGGGAGGGAAGGGAAGGGAAGGTTTCGGGAAGGTTCAGGGAAGGGAAGGGAAGGGAAGGGAAGGGAAGGGAAGGGAAGGGAAGGTTGGGGGAAGGGAAGGGAAGGGAAGGGAAGGTTTCGGGCACGTTTCGGGAAGGGAAGAGAAGGGTCTGGGAAGGGAAGGGAAGGGAAGGATGAGGGAAGGGAAAGTTCAAGTAAAGGAAGGTTCAGGGAAGAGAACGGAAGGGTCTGGGAAGGGAATGGAAGGGAAGGGAAGGGAAGGGAAGGGAAGGGAAGGTTCCGGGAAGGGAAGGGAAGGTACAGGGAAGGTACAGGGAAGGTTTCGGGAAGGGAAGGTTTCGGGAAGGTTTCGGGAAGGGAAGGTTTCGGGAAGGGAAGGTTTCGGGAAGGGAAGGGAAGGGAATGGAAGGGAAGGGAAGGTTCCGGGAAGGGAAGGGAAGGGAAGGTTCCGGGAAGGGAAGGATGAGAGAAGGGAAGGGAAGGTTCCGGGAAGGGAAGGTTTCGGGAAGGGAAGGTTCCGGGAAGGGAAGGGAAGGGAAGGTTTCGGGAAGGGAAGGTTCCGGGAAGGGAAGGGAAGGGAAGGGAAGGGAAGGGAATGCAAGGGAAGGGAAGGGAAGGGAAGGGAAGGGAAGGGAAGGGAAGGGAAGGGAAGGGAAGGGAAGGGAAGGGAAGGGAAGGGAAGAAAAGGCAAGGGAAGGGAAGGGAAGGGAAGGGAAGGGAAGGGAAGGGAAGGGGAGGGAAGGGAAGGGAAGGGAAGGGAAGGGAAGGGAAGGGAAGGGAAGGGAAGGGAAGGGAAGGGAAGGGAAGGGGAGGGAAGGTTCCGGGAAGGGAAGGGAAGGGAAGGGAAGGGAAGGGAAGGGACGGGAAGGGAAGGGAAGGGAAGGGAAGGGAAGGGAAGGGAAGGGAAGGGAAGGGGAGGGAAGGGAAGGGAAGGGAAGGGAAGGGAAGGGAAGGGAAGGGAAGGGAAGGGAAGGGAAGGGAATGGAAGGGAAGGGAAGGTTCCGGGAAGGGAAGGGAAGGGAAGGTTCCGGGAAGGGAAGGATGAGAGAAGGGAAGGGAAGGTTCCGGGAAGGGAAGGTTTCGGGAAGGGAAGGTTCCGGGAAGGGAAGGTTCCGGGAAGGGAAGGGAAGGGAAGGGAAGGGAAGGGAAGGGAAGGGAAGGGAAGGGAAGGGAAGGGAAGGGAAGGGAATGCAAGGGAAGGGAAGGGAAGGGAAGGGAAGGGAAGGGAAGGGAAGGGAAGGGAAGGGAAGGGAAGGGAAGGGAAGGGAAGGGAAAAAAAGGCAAGGGAAGGGAAGGGAAGGGAAGGGAAGGGAAGGGAAGGGAAGGGGAGGGAAGGGGAGGGAAGGGAAGGGAAGGGAAGGGAAGGGAAGGGAAGGGAAGGGAAGGGAAGGGAAGGGAAGGGAAGGGAAGGGAAGGGAAGGGAAGGGAAGGGAAGGGAAGGGAAGGGAAGGGAAGGGAAGGGAAGGGAAGGGAAGGGAAGGGGAGGGAAGGGAAGGGAAGGGAAGGGAAGGGAAGGGAAGGGAAGGGAAGGGAAGGGAAGGGAAGGGAAGGGAAGGGAAGGATGAGAGAAGGGAAGGGAAGGTTCCGGGAAGGGAAGGTTTCGGGAAGGGAAGGTTTCGGGAAGGGAAGGTTCCGGGAAGGGAAGGTTCCGGGAAGGGAAGGGAAGGTTCCGGGAAGGGAAGGGAAGGGAAGGGAAGGGAAGGGAAGGGAAGGGAAGAGAAGGGAAGGGAAGGGAAGGGAAGGGAAGGGAAGGGAAGGGAAGGGAAGGGAAGGGAAGGGAAGGGAAGGGAAGGGAAGGGAAGGGAAGGGAAGGGAAGGGAAGGGAAGGGAAGGTTCTGGGAAGGGAAGGGAAGGGAAGGGAAGGGAAGGGAAGGGAAGGGAAGAGAACGGAAGGGTCTGGGAAGGGAAGGGAAGGGAAGGGA
>NW_026536232.1:25000-32500 GCF_028551555.1 Melozone crissalis
GTTCTGGGAAGGGAAGGGTATGGGAAGGGAAGGGAAGGAAAGGGAAGGTTCAGGGAAGGGAAGGTTCAGGGAAGGGAAGGGAAGGTTCAGGGAATGGAAAGGAAGGGAAGGGAAGGGAAGGGAAGGGAAGGGAAGGTTCAGGGAAGGGAAGGGAAGGTTCTGGGAAGGGAAGGGAAGGGAAGGGAAGGGGAGGGAAGGGAAGGGAAGGTTTCGGGAAGGTTCAGGGAAGGGAAGGGAAGGGAAGGGAAGGGAAGGGAAGGGAAGGGAAGGGAAGGTTGGGGGAAGGGAAGGGAAGGGAAGGGAAGGTTTCGGGCACGTTTCGGGAAGGGAAGAGAAGGGTCTGGGAAGGGAAGGGAAGGGAAGGATGAGGGAAGGGAAAGTTCAAGTAAAGGAAGGTTCAGGGAAGAGAACGGAAGGGTCTGGGAAGGGAATGGAAGGGAAGGGAAGGGAAGGGAAGGGAAGGGAAGGGAAGGGAAGGTTCCGGGAAGGGAAGGGAAGGTACAGGGAAGGTACAGGGAAGGTTTCGGGAAGGGAAGGTTTCGGGAAGGTTTCGGGAAGGGAAGGTTTCGGGAAGGGAAGGTTTCGGGAAGGGAAGGGAAGGGAATGGAAGGGAAGGGAAGGTTCCGGGAAGGGAAGGGAAGGGAAGGTTCCGGGAAGGGAAGGATGAGAGAAGGGAAGGGAAGGGAAGGGAAGGGAAGGTTTCGGGAAGGGAAGGTTCCGGGAAGGGAAGGGAAGGGAAGGTTTCGGGAAGGGAAGGTTCCGGGAAGGGAAGGGAAGGGAAGGGAAGGGAAGGGAATGCAAGGGAAGGGAAGGGAAGGGAAGGGAAGGGAAGGGAAGGGAAGGGAAGGGAAGGGAAGGGAAGGGAAGGGAAGGGAAGGGAAGAAAAGGCAAGGGAAGGGAAGGGAAGGGAAGGGAAGGGAAGGGAAGGGAAGGGAAGGGAAGGGGAGGGAAGGGAAGGGAAGGGAAGGGAAGGGAAGGGAAGGGAAGGGAAGGGAAGGGAAGGGAAGGGAAGGGAAGGGAAGGGAAGGGAAGGGAAGGGGAGGGAAGGTTCCGGGAAGGGAAGGGAAGGGAAGGGAAGGGAAGGGACGGGAAGGGAAGGGAAGGGAAGGGAAGGGAAGGGAAGGGAAGGGAAGGGAAGGGAAGGGAAGGGAAGGGGAGGGAAGGGAAGGGAAGGGAAGGGAAGGGAAGGGAAGGGAAGGGAAGGGAAGGGAAGGGAAGGGAAGGGAAGGGAATGGAAGGGAAGGGAAGGTTCCGGGAAGGGAAGGGAAGGGAAGGTTCCGGGAAGGGAAGGATGAGAGAAGGGAAGGGAAGGTTCCGGGAAGGGAAGGTTTCGGGAAGGGAAGGTTCCGGGAAGGGAAGGTTCCGGGAAGGGAAGGGAAGGGAAGGGAAGGGAAGGACAGGGAAGGGAAGGGAAGGGAAGGGAAGGGAAGGGAATGGAATGCAAGGGAAGGGAAGGGAAGGGAAGGGAAGGGAAGGGAAGGGAAGGGAAGGGAAGGGAAGAAAAGGCAAGGGAAGGGAAGGGAAGGGAAGGGAAGGGAAGGGAAGGGAAGGGAAGGGGAGGGAAGGGAAGGGAAGGGAAGGGAAGGGAAGGGAAGGGAAGGGAAGGGAAGGGAAGGGAAGGGAAGGGAAGGGAAGGGAAGGGAAGGGAAGGGAAGGGAAGGGAAGGGAAGGGAAGGGAAGGGAAGGGAAGGGAAGGGAAGGGAAGGGAAGGGAAGGGAAGGGGAGGGAAGGTTCCGGGAAGGGAAGGGAAGGGAAGGGAAGGGAAGGGAAGGGAAGGGACGGGAACGGAAGGGAAGGGAAGGGAAGGGAAGGGAAGGGAAGGGAAGGGAAGGGAAGGGGAGGGAAGGGAAGGGAAGGGAAGGGAAGGGAAGGGAAGGGAAGGGAAGGGAAGGGAAGGGAAGGGAAGGGAAGGGAAGGGAAGGGAAGGGAAGGGAAGGGAAGGGAATGGAAGGGAAGGGAAGGTTCCGGGAAGGGAAGGGAAGGGAAGGTTCCGGGAAGGGAAGGATGAGAGAAGGGAAGGGAAGGTTCCGGGAAGGGAAGGTTTCGGGATGGGAAGGTCCGGGAAGGGAAGGTTCCGGGAAGGGAAGGTTCCGGGAAGGGAAGGGAAGGGAAGGGAAGGGAAGGGAAGGGAAGGGAAGGGAAGGGAAGGGAAGGGAAGGGAAGGGAAGGGAATGCAAGGGAAGGGAAGGGAAGGGAAGGGAAGGGAAGGGAAGAAAAGGCAAGGGAAGGGAAGGGAAGGGAAGGGAAGGGAAGGGAAGGGAAGGGAAGGGAAGGGGAGGGAAGGGAAGGGAAGGGAAGGGAAGGGAAGGGAAGGGAAGGGAAGGGAAGGGAAGGGAAGGGAAGGGAAGGGAAGGGAAGGGAAGGGAAGGGAAGGGAAGGGAAGGGAAGGGAAGGGAAGGGAAGGGAAGGGAAGGGAAGGGAAGGGAAGGGAAGGGAAGGGAAGGGAAGGGAAGGGAAGGGAAGGGAAGGGAAGGGAAGGGGAGGGAAGGTTCCGGGAAGGGAAGGGGAGGGAAGGGAAGGGAAGGGAAGGGAAGGGAAGGGAAGGGACAGGAAGGGAAGGGACGGGAAGGGAAGGGAAGGGAAGGGAAGCGAAGGGAAGGGAAGGGAAGGGAAGGGAAGGGGAGGGAAGGGAAGGGAAGGGAAGGGAAGGGAAGGGAAGGGCAGGGAAGGGAAGGGAAGGTTTCATGAAGGTTCCGGGAAGGGAAGGGAAGGTTCTGGGAAGGGAAGGGAAGGTTCAGGGAAGGGAAGGGAAGGTTCCGGGAAGGGAAGGGAAGGGAAGGTTCCGGGAAGGGAAGGGAAGGGAAGGGAAGGGAAGGGAAGGGAAGGGAAGGGAAGGGAAGGGAAGGGAAGGGAAGGGAAGGGAAGATTCTGGGAAGGGAAGGTTCAGGGAAGGGAAGGATGACGGAAAGGAAGGGAAGGTTCCGGGAAGGGAAGGGAAGGTTCCGGGAAGGGAAGGGAAGGTTCCGGGAAGGGAAGGGAAGGGAAGGGAAGGGAAGGGAAGGGAAGGGAAGGGAAGGGAAGGGAAGAGAAGGGAAGGGAAGGGAAGGTTCTGGGAAGGGAAGGGTAGGGAAGGGAAGGGAAGGGAAGGGAAGGGAAGGGAAGGGAAGGTTGGGGGAAGGGAAGGGAAGGGAAGGGAAGGTTTCGGGCACGTTTCGGGAAGGGAAGGGAAGGGTCTGGGAAGGGAAGGGAAGGGAAGGGAAGGGAAGGGAAAGTTCAAGTAAAGGAAGGTTCAGGGAAGAGAACGGAAGGGTCTGGGAAGGGAAGGGAAGGGAAGGGATGGGAAGGGAAGGTTCCGGGAAGGGAAGGGAAGGTACAGGGAAGGTACAGGGAAGGTTTCGGGAAGGGAAGGTTTCGGGAAGGTTTCGGGAAGGGAAGGTTTCGGGAAGGGAAGGTTTCGGGAAGGGAAGGGAAGGGAATGGAAGGGAAGGGAAGGTTCCGGGAAGGGAAGGGAAGGGAAGGGAAGGATGAGAGAAGGGAAGGGAAGGTTCCGGGAAGGGAACGTTTCGGGAAGGGAAGGTTTCGGGAAGGGAATGGAAGGGAAGGGAAGGTTCCGGGAAGGGAAGGTTCCGGGAAGGGAAGGGAAGGGAAGGGAAGGGAAGGGAAGGGAAGGATGAGAGAAGGGAAGGGAAGGTTCCGGGAAGGGAAGGTTTCGGGAAGGGAAGGTTCCGGGAAGGGAAGATTCCGGGAAGGGAAGGTTCCGGGAAGGGAAGGGAAGGTTCCGGGAAGGGAAGGGAAGGGAAGGGAAGGGAAGGGAAGGGAAGGGAAGGGAAGGTTCTGGGAAGGGAAGGGTAGGGAAGGGAAGGGAAGGGAAGGGAAGGTTCCGGGAAGGTTCCGGGAAGGTTCCGGGAAGGTTCCGGGAAGGGAAGGGAAGGGAAGGGAAGGGAAGGGAAGGGAAGGGAAGGTTTCGGGCACGTTTCGGGAAGGGAAGAGAAGGGTCTGGGAAGGGAAGGGAAGGGAAGGATGAGGGAAGGGAAAGTTCAAGTAAAGGAAGGTTCAGGGAAGAGAACGGAAGGGTCTGGGAAGGGAAGGGAAGGGAAGGGAAGGGAAGGGAAGGGAAGGGAAGGGAAGGGAAAGGAAGGGAAGGTTCCGGGAAGGGAAGGGAAGGTACAGGGAAGGTACAGGGAAGGTTTCGGGAAGGGAAGGTTTCGGGAAGGTTTCGGGAAGGGAAGGTTTCGGGAAGGGTAGGTTTCGGGAAGGGAAGGTTTCGGGAAGGGAATTGAAGGGAAGGGAAGGTTCCGGGAAGGGAAGGGAAGGGAAGGGAAGGGAAGGGAATGATGAGAGAAGGGAAGGGAAGGTTCCGGGAAGGGAAGGTTTCGGGAAGGGAAGGTTCCGGGAAGGGAAGGTTCCGGGAAGGGAAGGGAAGGGAAGGGAAGGGAAGGGAAGGGAAGGGAAGGGAAGGGAAGTGAAGGGAAGGGAAGGGAAGGTTCCGGGAAGGGAAGGGAAGGGAAGGGAAGGGAAGGGAAGGGAAGGGAAGGGACGGGAAGGGAAGGGAAGGGAAGGTTCTTGCAAGGGAAGGTTCCGGGAAGGGAAGGGAAGGTTCCGGGAAGGGAAGGTTCCGGGAAGGGAAGGTTCAGGGAAGGGAAGGGAAGGGAAGTGAAGGGAAGGGAATGTTCCGGGAAGGGAAGGGAAGGGAAGATTCCGGGAAGGGAAGGTTCCGGGAAGGGAAGGGAAGGGAAGGGAAGGGAAGGGAAGGGAAGGGAAAGGAAGGGAAGGGAAGGTACAGGGAAGGGAAGGTTCTGGGAAGGAAAGGGAAGGGAAGGTTCTGGGAAGGGAAGGGTATGGGAAGGGAAGGGAAGGAAAGGGAAGGTTCAGGGAAGGGAAGGTTCAGGGAAGGGAAGGGAAGGTTCAGGGAATGGAAAGGAAGGGAAGGGAAGGGAAGGGAAGGGAAGGGAAGGGAAGGTTCAGGGAAGGGAAGGGAAGGTTCTGGGAAGGGAAGGGAAGGGAAGGGGAGGGAAGGGAAGGGAAGGTTTCGGGAAGGTTCAGGGAAGGGAAGGGAAGGGAAGGGAAGGGAAGGGAAGGGAAGGGAAGGGAAGGGAAGGGAAGGTTGGGGGAAGGGAAGGGAAGGGAAGGGAAGGGAAGGTTTCGGGCACGTTTCGGGAAGGGAAGAGAAGGGTCTGGGAAGGGAAGGGAAGGGAAGGATGAGGGAAGGGAAAGTTCAAGTAAAGGAAGGTTCAGGGAAGAGAACGGAAGGGTCTGGGAAGGGAATGGAAGGGAAGGGAAGGGAAGGGAAGGGAAGGGAAGGTTCCGGGAAGGGAAGGGAAGGTACAGGGAAGGTACAGGGAAGGTTTCGGGAAGGGAAGGTTTCGGGAAGGTTTCGGGAAGGGAAGGTTTCGGGAAGGGAAGGTTTCGGGAAGGGAAGGGAAGGGAATGGAAGGGAAGGGAAGGTTCCGGGAAGGGAAGGGAAGGGAAGGTTCCGGGAAGGGAAGGATGAGAGAAGGGAAGGGAAGGTTCCGGGAAGGGAAGGTTTCGGGAAGGGAAGGTTCCGGGAAGGGAAGGTTCCGGGAAGGGAAGGTTCCGGGAAGGGAAGGGAAGGGAAGGGAAGGTTCCGGGAAGGGAAGGGAAGGGAAGGTTCCGGGAAGGGAAGGGAAGGGAAGGGAAGGGAAGGGAATGCAAGGGAAGGGAAGGGAAGGGAAGGGAAGGGAAGGGAAGGGAAGGGAAGAAAAGGCAAGGGAAGGGAAGGGAAGGGAAGGGAAGGGAAGGGAAGGGAAGGGAAGGGAAGGGAAGGGAAGGGAAGGGAAGGGAAGGGAAGGGAAGGGAAGGGAAGGGAAGGGAAGGGAAGGGAAGGGAAGGGAAGGGAAGGGGAGGGAAGGTTCCGGGAAGGGAAGGGAAGGGAAGGGAAGGGAAGGGAAGGGAAGGGACGGGAAGGGAAGGGAAGGGAAGGGAAGGGAAGGGAAGGGAAGGGAAAGGAAGGGGAGGGAAGGGAAGGGAAGGGAAGGGAAGGGAAGGGAAGGGAAGGGAAGGGAAGGGAAGGGAAGGGAAGGGAAGGGAAGGGAATGGAAGGGAAGGGAAGGTTCCGGGAAGGGAAGGGAAGGGAAGGTTCCGGGAAGGGAAGGATGAGAGAAGGGAAGGGAAGGTTCCGGGAAGGGAAGGTTTCGGGAAGGGAAGGTCTGGGAAGGGAAGGTTCCGGGAAGGGAAGGTTCCGGGAAGGGAAGGGAAGGGAAGGGAAGGGAAGGGAAGGGAAGGGAAGGGAAGGGAAGGGAAGGGAAGGGAAGGGAATGCAAGGGAAGGGAAGGGAAGGGAAGGGAAGGGAAGGGAAGAAAAGGCAAGGGAAGGGAAGGGAAGGGAAGGGAAGGGAAGGGAAGGGAAGGGAAGGGAAGGGAAGGGAAGGGAAGGGAAGGGGAGGGAAGGGAAGGGAAGGGAAGGGAAGGGAAGGGAAGGGAAGGGAAGGGAAGGGAAGGGAAGGGAAGGGAAGGGAAGGGAAGGGAAGGGAAGGGAAGGGAAGGGAAGGGAAGGGAAGGGAAGGGGAGGGAAGGTTCCGGGAAGGGAAGGGAAGGGAACGGAAGGGAAGGGAAGGGAAGGGAAGGGAAGGGACAGGAAGGGAAGGGACGGGAAGGGAAGGGAAGGGAAGGGAAGGGAAGGGAAGGGAAGGGAAGGGAAGGGAAGGGAAGGGAAGGGGAGGGAAGGGAAGGGAAGGGAAGGGAAAGGAAGGGAAGGGAAGGGAAGGGAAGGGAAGGGAAGGGAAGGGAAGGTTTCATGAAGGTTCCGGGAAGGGAAGGGAAGGTTCTGGGAAGGGAAGGGAAGGTTCAGGGAAGGGAAGGGAAGGTTCCGGGAAGGGAAGGGAAGGGAAGGTTCCGGGAAGGGAAGGGAAGGGAAGGGAAGGGAAGGGAAGGGAAGGGAAGGGAAGGGAAGGGAAGGGAAGATTCTGGGAAGGGAAGGTTCAGGGAAGGGAAGGATGACGGAAAGGAAGGGAAGGTTCCGGGAAGGGAAGGGAAGGTTCCGGGAAGGGAAGGGAATGTTCCGGGAAGGGAAGGGAAGGTTCCGGGAAGGGAAGGGAAGGGAAGGGAAGGGAAGGGAAGGGAAGGGAAGGGAAGGGAAGAGAAGGGAAGGGAAGGGAAGGTTCTGGGAAGGGAAGGGTAGGGAAGGGAAGGGAAGGGAAGGGAAGGGAAGGGAAGGGAAGGGAAGGGAAGGTTGGGGGAAGGGAAGGGAAGGGAAGGGAAGGGAAGGTTTCGGGCACGTTTCGGGAAGGGAAGGGAAGGGTCTGGGAAGGGAAGGGAAGGGAAGGGAAGGGAAGGGAAAGTTCAAGTAAAGGAAGGTTCAGGGAAGAGAACGGAAGGGTCTGGGAAGGGAAGGGAAGGGAAGGGAAGGGAAGGGAAGGGAAGGGAAGGGAAGGTTCCGGGAAGGGAATGGAAGGTACAGGGAAGGTACAGGGAAGGTTTCGGGAAGGGAAGGTTTCGGGAAGGTTTCGGGAAGGGAAGGTTTCGGGAAGGGAAGGTTTCGGGAAGGGAAGGGAAGGGAATGGAAGGGAAGGGAAGGTTCCGGGAAGGGAAGGGAAGGGAAGGG